>NW_005359064.1:1806017-1810188 GCF_000412655.1 Myotis brandtii | reverse complement strand
GGTTGCCTCCTGCATGTGCCCTGATTGGGGTCAGTGATTGAACCTGCAACCCAGGTATGTATCCTTGACCGGGAGTCCAACCCATGACCCTTAGGTACATGGGCTGACACTCTAACCAGTGAGCAACACCAGCCAGGGCTAGGACAACTCAGGAGGAAGCACCATACCTCCCTAAGCTTGGCCTGAGCAAATGAAAGTAGCTTATTCTAAATAAGGCTTAATCACAATCTTTTCACTGTGTTACTTTTCTTCTCTGTATTTTACCACATCTTATCTCACTTATACTTTTGGAACAAAGGACTTGCATCCTGGTAGAATCCCCTTCATGGCAAACCTGAATGAGTGTTTGTTCCAGTACCTAAGATAACAGGCAGAGCAGAGGACCCAGCCCCTGGCTACTATGCCATGTCCACACCTCAGATACAGCTTTACCCATTTTAACTCTAGTACTCCACTAGAGGCATGTCATTACCACCCAGGTACTCAGACATAACTACCATCACATTCTGAAGATACCTGTCCCCACAAAGCCACACCTTATGCCCATGGCTTTGGTCTATAACATACATATTCCTATAGCTTAAGCTCTATACTTCACACCCACAAAGGTACAGGGAGTAGAAAGATCTTCAATCTCAATGGTTGAGGTGACTTTCGAAAACATTCTACAATGCATAATATTGGGGAGACATCTGTCCCATTCAAGAGTATGGAGTGCTGATAACCTGGCCCACAACTTGCTAAGGCCAACCTTTACTGTCCCACCAGAGCATCTCTTTAGCAGACTGGGCATCAAGACAGGAACAAGCTAGTCCACTCTGCACCATAAAACACACAAAAGCACCAAAGAATATGTACAAGTAAGACATATTATTTTTTTCCTGAACTCAACTTACATATAAAAATAATAAATAAATAAAAAATAAATAAAGTCACCTAGCATCCTGAGTTTCATTTTCTTCATCTATAAGATAAGCTGGGGGGAAAGAGATAATCTCTACCTTCAAAATTCTCTTCTCTGCCTGTGGGTCTCCTGTACCCATCACAGTGCTGGACACCAAGGTGACTGAGGTTGGACCGTGCTGGACACTGATGTCCGTCCCTGGGACTCATGTCCTAATGCAGCACAGCTGGTGCCCTGGGGCTGAGCAAAGAACAAGTCCAGGGTTGTGCTGGGTCAACAGCAATAAATGATAAGTGTATGTCATCTATTCTGTTATCTAAAAGGCAGTATCATAAGGATCAGGAGTTCATTCGAAATTACCAGGTGCCCTTCCTGGAAATCTGGAAAAGCTGAGTTAGAAATCAATGGTGTTGGGAGCAGGGGTGGATCAATCACCAATTTGTTTAGACAAATTTAACTGAACAGAATCTTGGTCATCTGCATGGTTTTCATAAAACCAAGCACTTTATTCTTGGGATAACTTTTGCCCTGGATCCCCTTAAAGTGATATTTAATCTCCAATGTGGTATGTGGTAGGCAGAGTAATACCCCTCCCCCCAAAAAAGATGTCCACACCCTAATCCCTGAAAACTGTGTATATTTTAGGTTACATGGTAAAGGGGGAATTAAGGTTACAGATGGAATTAAGATGACTAATCAGTTGGCCTTACAGGGGTCATTCTGGATTACGCAGCTGGGCCAAGACTTCTACTTTAGAGTCTTTTAACGTAGAAGAGGAAGGCAGAAGCCCTCAGAGTCAGAGAGATACTTGGAGATGCTATGCTGCTGACTTTGAAGATAGAGGAAGAGGACATGAGCCAACAAGTGCAGGCTGCCTCTAAAAGCTGGAAAAGGCAAGGAAACACATCGTCCCCTAAAGCTTCCAGCATGCAGCCCTGCTAACCCCTTGACCTTAACTCAGTCAGACCCATTTCAGAATTCTGGCCTCCAGAACTGTAAGAGAGCAACTGTGCTGTTTTAGGCCACTATTTTGTGGTAATTTGTAGCCGCAGCAATAAGAAACTAGTAGGTGGCATGTATTCTAATGCTCCAGAGATTTACTATAGTGATGTCACTAAGGTGGCTGACAATTCATACATTTAAAGCAAAAGAAATGCTAAATTATAAAGTCCAGAATAAAACTACAAGGAAATTAAGTGCACATTATTCTTTTGAGTTGAAAAATACAATTGTTTAATCTTTTTTTAATAATTTTTTTTCTTTATTGATTAAGGTATTACATAGGTGTCCAATTGTTTCATCTTTCATGCGCTATGAGCACCAACTGGCCACGGAAACAGGCTGAGGTGCCCAAACTGAGAGGAAGGGGAAAAAAATAAGCTCCGGGTATGACTGAACCTGAGGATTGCTCAAACACCAGGTTATAAATTCAAAAGAGAAGTCAGGAGGTTGGAAACACGTGGGTTACTGAAGAGCTCAGCAAGGCAATCGGCCAAACAGGCGAGACCAGGAACCAGATCATACAGGAGTCCTAGAGCCAGAAACTAGAAAGAAGATCGTGATCGCAGACACAGGGCATGCCCCACAGGGAAGCCTTTAAAGTAAGAGATTGTCTTCATCAGCCAAGATGCCTCCTACACATGCCCAGTTGGGTCAAGAGCCATTCTGGGGGCACAGAAGTAGGACCCAGTGAGATGTGTTAGGGAGCCTTGCTATCAGGAAGTGCGGGGGACACAGCAAAGAACACATTTTGACATTTGCCTAATTACAGAATAAATGATTTTATTTATCTGGTCATTTTAAAACTGTTTACCATGAAAAATTTCAGACATATACCAAAAAAAGAGAGAGCCCATTTTATTTGCACCCTCAATTACTTGCCCCCAGGAAAGCAATTTCCAGACATCATATCACTTCATCTGCAAATAGCTCAGCCTTTGTCTCTAAAAGGTAAGGACGCTCTCTACCTGACCAGTTTTTAATAAAGATACTCATGCTCAATTGTTTCAGCTCTCATCCCAACCTGCTTCTCCGACCTTCCCAGCAGCCCGTCTGATTTACCTTCATCCTTTGAAAACACTGTAATTGGCTAGCAGCTGGGAAATCTGCGAACCATCTCTGACAGCCAAGCGCATATGAACACTAATTCCCGTGTGCATTGGATTTTACAATTCACAGAGAACTTAGACATATGTACACCCATGTCTCCAGAACACATTCTGACCAACACTGGCAACATTCTTGCAGTCCCTTCTTCATTTCAGATATAGAGACAGGTGAACTAGGCTTATAGCCAAGAAAGTGGGGCTTTGCAAAGTATTTGAAATAGGTATATCACAGTTCCCAGATGACTTGTCCTCCATGTTGTTAAACACGTGTGGTGAGCCAAGGACTGGGCTAGGTATAATAGACTTGTTATTTTGTTGAAACTATCCTCTGAAGTTGGCAGTTTCCCCATTTTTACAAATGAGAAACCTCAGGATTAAAAAGGTGGAATCACTTGTTCAGGATCAACTCTGGCACACTCTGGAATACCAGCCCATGTCTGTCTGGCTCCTACACCTGTGCGATGACCAACTACCTCAGCCTTTCTTCCCTCACCCTCCCCATCACCCTTTCCCTGTGCCCCAAGGGCAGAAAGCTGTTGGCTCCTGAAAATTTAGGACCTTTACCCCAGAATACAAAACAATTCTCCATATTTTAGTGAAGAACAGAGAACAAACAGGTTTATGATTTCCAAGCATTTCAAGTTTCAGAGTTGGATTTTTCAGAAATTGAATGAAGCTTAAACTACAGGGTATTTCACTTCCCGAGGCTCTCCCAAGGCCTTGGGTGCCCCACCAATATGTCCTCACAGACTTATGTTTTTGTAAAATTGGCAAAAGCCAGTGACTTTTTAATTCTTTTTCTTAAATAGAGCCTCCAAGGTTATATAAGCTCTCCATACCTGGGTCCTCTCTTGTAAATCTCCCCCATCACAGAAGCCTTCGCCATCCTTGTGCGTTGGCTTAAAACCTGAGGGAGCTGCAACCAGCCTTGATCCTGAGATGGGGCAGCAGGAAGTGGTGTGCCTAGTTTCAAACCTTTGAACGGCCTGATTTTTCCCATAGGAATCTTGACATAAAATCTCTGTATCATTGAAAGAATATCTACACTAATAAAAGAGAAACATGGTAATTAGTGTACGACCGCTACCCTTCCCATTGGCTAATCAGCATATCCTTATGCAAATTAACTGTCAGCCAAGATGGCAGCCGGCAGCCATGC
>NW_005359064.1:1777735-1804659 GCF_000412655.1 Myotis brandtii | reverse complement strand
GGGACCCCCCCCTTCCCCCCCCCCAGTGCACAAATTTTTGTGCACCGGGCCTCTAGTATATATATATAATGTTTAATTGATTTAGAGAAGAGAAGAAGGATGGAGAAAGGGAGAGAGAAACATTGATGTGAGAAACATCAATCAGTTGCCTCCCCTCCCCTCTGCCCCCACACCCCAAGCACCGGGCCTCTAGTATATATATATAATGTTTAATTGATTTTAGAGAGAGAAGAAGGATGGAGAAAGGGAGAGAGAAACATTGATGTGAGAAACATCAATCAGTTGCCTCCCCCCCCTCTGCCCCGCACACACCCCAACCAGGAATCGAACTCGCAACCAGGGTATGCACCCTGACCAGGAATCAAACTGGTGACTTTTCAGTGCACTGGATGGCACTCCAACCAACTGAGCCACACTGGCCATGGTGAAAGAATATATAATATTCCTCAGGTAACATTGTGGGTTAACTGAGCTTTTGTGAACATACCAGGGAAACCAAAGACCAGATAGAATATTGTTTTTATGCAAAATATGTTCCAAATACCAATGGTCAACTTGAAAAAAATTGTCTATGCACCACTGATGAAAGTGATTTTAATCAACTCCATATGTACAGATCCTGCCTGTTCTTCAAGGCTCAGTCTAAATATCTGCTTTGCGAGCCTTCCTGGATTGGCTCCAGGCTGAGTTATCCCTTCATGTTCTGAAATTCCGACACATTTATCTCTACCTCTCTTATGGCACCTATCACTTTCTTCCTTAAATTAAAGTTATTTGTGTACATACTTAGCTTGTCTATTTTACTATAAGTCCAAGAGGAAGGTCTCTTTCTTATTTATCCTGAAATCCCCTTTGCACCTAAACAAAAGAGTTCATACCACTCATTGGTTGAGTGAATGAAGCACATTAGTAATTGAGTGAATGAAATGTGTTAGGGGGTCTATCTCTCTTCTGAACTTCTACATCACATTTACATTTTTCCTTTAGCAGTTAATTTTTAAAAAAATATATTTTTTTGATTTCTTACAGAGAGGAAGGGAGAGGGATAGAGAATTAGAAACATTGATGAGAGAGAAACATCCATCAGCTGCCTCCTGCACACCCCCTACTGGGGATGTGCCCACAACCAAGGTACATGCCCTTGACCGGAATCGAACCCGGGACCCCTCAGTCCACAGGCCAACACTCCATCCACTGAGCCAAACCGGTGAGGGCAGTTAATTTTATTACATACTCCCAATGATAGCTCTTGGTTTGTTCACTTTTTTCCCCAACAAAGAATTAAGCTTCTTTTTTAAAAAATATATTTTTATTGATTGCAGAGAGGAAGGGAGAGGGAAAGAGAGAAAGAAATATCAATGATGAGAGAAAATCATTGATCGGCTGCCTCCTGTCCACCTCCTACTGGGGATTGAGCCCGCAACCCGGGCATGTGTCCTTGACCAGAATGGAACCTGGGACCCTTCAGTCGCAGTCCGACACTCTAGCCACTGAGCCAAACCAGCCAGGACTAAGCTTCCACAGTAATGAACACTGTGGCTTGTGCAGAGTAGGAAGCTTAGTAAATATTGGTTGGTACTTTAGAGTATGTAGAATCACACAATGATTAATCATAAATGGGCCTCGATGTATCAGTCATTCATTCACTCTCAGGAAAGATTGGCTATCAGCAACTTAATACTGATCAGCAAATCTAAGAGTATTCTCATTCTATCTAAATATCTTTACTACCAGGTCTGGAGCAAGGTTGTCCTGCACTGCCTTGAACTGCTGAGAATAAAAGAGTAGTAGCTCCTTTAACTTTCAAAATGAAATTGAAAGTGAAAAAAATAAATAAAATCCAATATCAAAAAACTGAAAAGCAAAAGAACACGCATGTTGCTCTGTATCATTATCTTAGAGTGGAAGTGCTTCTTATAGGGAATTGGTACTTTTCTTGTAAGGAATGAACGCCTGAGTTTTCATCCCCAGAGGCACAGCAGGGAGTTGACAGAATTAATTTCCTTTTCTTGCCTTGTTCATCTTAAACACACAGGTAGTCCTGGTCCTTGCCTGAGGCTCCTTCTGCTACTATTTGAACAAGGACCAGTGTGGATCAGGGATACTTATAGTTCCAAGATAAGGGCACCACAGGGCTTGGGACCACAAGGCTAAATCACTTTGTCTCTGAGCCATTATCAAAACATTCTTTTGCCTTCAAGTAGTCGGAAACAAAATGGCACTTGTTAAAGAGGGAAGTTCCATACATTTTTCTGAACAAGATAAGAGCTAGATAAATAATTACCTAGTTCAGGTTGTATTTTGCAGCTGTTCCAGAGGTTACAATTAGTGACCCATAGGAGGGCCTCTATGAAGTCAAATCAGAGCAAGAGACCCTGACTCAGGGCCCCAGAGAGGGTTAGCATGCAGCTTGTCCGTGTTTGCCCCATCACAACATGCTTACACTTGGGTCAGTGGCACCACTTGTCACCTCAGTTTATATTTGAGGAAAGTCGGGCCCAGAACACTTGAGTGGATGGCTCCAGCTCTTGCTTGAACACTGGAAACGCTAGCGAGAGGAAAGAAGAAATGGGGACAAGGGGTAGATGATGGGTGAGGGATTGGAGCTCCACCCAAACTCTGTCCATTTGAGGTTTGCCTTTTCCATTACCCTGGCCACGTTCTTAGTGATTAAAGCTATTAAAGTTTCATAATCAGACAGATTTGGGTGAGAATCTTTTTTTTAAATTTTTATTAAAAAATTATTTTTAATAAAATTATTTTTATTTTTCCCCCTTTATTGAATAAGATATTACAAATGTGTCCTTATCCCCCCAATGTCCCCTCATCCCCCCAATCCTGCCCTCTTGGGTGAGAATCTTATTTCGGACTCTTGCTAACCTTGACCACCTTGGGCAAGCTACTTGATCTCTCTAAGGTTCAATTTTCTCATTAATTTTCTATAATTGGAGATAGTACTTCTTCATAGTATTATTATGATCACTAAATGTAATATACATAGAGTCTGAGTTACAATAAACGTTCAGTAAATTATATTTCTATTCCTTCCTATCCAAAATGATATTCCAAATTGGGATCGTACATTATATAGATCCACCTTTCTACATTTTTTAAAAATGTTTTATAAATAATTTTTTAAAATATTTTTTTATTGATTTTAGAGAGAGAGGAAGGGAGAGGGAGAGAGAAACATGGATGGGCTGATGGGCTGTCTCCTGCCCATCCCCTACTGGGGATCGAGGCTAAAACCCCAGGCATGTGGGCTGACCCAGAGTCAACCAGTGACCTCTTGGTGCATGGAACCAACTGAGCCCCACCGACAGGGCAGTATACTTTTTATTGAGTCTTTAGCCTGTTGGGATTTTTGGTTCCAGGGTATCAAGAAGTAGTGGACAGCCCCAGAATCACTTCTTTCTTCAAATTAGCACGAGTTGCCATTTGTGGGAGCCAAGAGGCTGCTATGACTTCCCCTTCAGGTCCGGCCCCTTTAACTTCTCCAGCCCACTTACTGCTCATTGCCAATTCTGAGTCGCTTCAAGTTTGACTTTCTGATAAGGGATGGGGGAGCAACAATGTTTCTCATTCATATTATTTGCCTTAGACTTAGATTTCACAGGACGGCAACACATGGCCCAGCCCTGTGGCCTTCAGTAGTGCTCCTAACAGCCTGGAATTTCTTCGAGCACATGTAGTGCCAAGCAGTTATGTTCCCCTGGCTGGAAAGGAGTAAACGAGGCACAAGAGATACCCAGCAACTTAATTGTCCTTGGTACCCAAGCTCAGTGGACTTTTGCAGTCTTCTGTTACTGACACATAGGGAGCAGAAAACAAACAAACAAACAAACAAACAAAAAAACTGATACAATTGTGCAAAGAACCATGATCAACCAAGGTTTATAAGATACAAAGAAGTGCCCTGGCCAGTCTGACTTAGTCGGTTGGAGTGTTGTCCCACACACCGAAAAGTTGCGAGTTCAATTCCCAGTCAGGGCACATACCCAGGTTATAGGTTTGATCCTCTGTCGGCAACCAATCGATGTTTCTCACATCAATTTTTCTCCCCATCTCTATCCTTCCTCCCTCTCTAAAGTCAATAAACATATCCTTGGGTGAGGATTAAATAAACAATAATAATAAAAGGAGAGACAAAGATGCATAAGCAAGTGCAATAGGTCAAAGGAAAAATTCAGTACAGAGAACAAATCAGATAAGCGTGAATGCCTAATAGTATCACACATTTTAAAGGGACAAGAGTCACTATTCTTTTGTGGATGACATAAATGGCTTGGTTTTGGTGTCCCAACTTACAGCATCTGGTGCCAGGCTATCATCTGGGAGAATGCCTAGGTTTTATTTACAGAAATTGAGAAGGTGGTATCTTGCCTAATTTTTTTTTATCTGTTATTTGAGAGAATCAAGTATTAGGAACTTTTATTTTTGAACATTCTAAGAGATAGGCATCTTGAAATTACCTAGGTAACTACAAGCAAGTCCAGTTCTGACATTGTTGGGCCTGAATTCTGAAAGCAGAGGTTGGGGGTTGGTCAGCGGGAAACAATGGTCATTTGTGAAAGAGAGGGCACTGATAGCTCAGTGTCCTTAGAACAGGGGACAAAATCATGTTGACCAATAAGGTTTCAAACCTTTATTTAGTGAAATGAATTGTTAGAAAACAGAGTAGGTTTTTAGGAGATTATCCATCCATCAGACTTACACCAAAAATTTAACATAAAAGGAAGTATGAGAAGAGAACTGTAAAGGGCAAGAGATTTCCTCAAATACCCGTGGCTTTTTGTAAGTATGGATATAATAAGGAAATGTAATAGTCTAAAATTGTTTTAAATTTTTAAAGAAAATCTTGTTGACTTGTTGACTTCAAATGGATACGTAATTCTGTGAGAGGTTTATTAGCCTTCTAAATGCATCATTTCCCAAAACAACTGAGTACCAGTTTTGAGGAGAAAATAGTTGTATTTCTGCCTAGCAGATAATGTTTGTCATACTAATTACAGGCATGTTTGCTTTATAGATGCACCCTTGAACATGTAGCATATAAGGTATACTTTACCTTGACAAAAGGGCAGCATCTTAACACCACAGGTTAGCCTTCCTAGAAGAGGGAGGGAAAGGGTTTCAGTCTCTGAATATAAAATGTTTTAATAGGTTTGATATTATTTAAAATATAAACACAAGAAAACTACTTGACCTGTAATAGCCTTTTGCCTGATTCATAAACATTTGACTTTTCAAATCTTCCATATACAAATTTAAAACCCCTTAGGATAAGCAAGGGAAACTAGTACTTGGAAAGTGTCAAAAATATGCCAGGCATTTGGCTAGGAGTTTTAATACATGGTTCCATTTAATTTTCACCATAACTCTAGGTCCTAGAGTCTAGTACTCTAGGAGATATGTGGCTAGGAGCTGTCCCGGAGAACATGCGATTGTACTGCTTCTGGGTATATCAGAGATAAGGCACTGTGTCTATCACTGTCTGTTACCAAAATAATAGAGTTAGGGCATGGAAAGTCTTTTCTCCGAGAATATGACTTTATTACGGTTAAATCATTTGTACCTGCAGTGATTTTAAAACTAATACAGGATTATAAAATTTTATCCAATAAAGGAAGCCAAACAGGGGTTTTTCTAGTCAAAATGCAAGTGTTGCATATCATCTTTTTGTAAATCTTGATATATTTTGTGTATCATCTGGTGTATAACTTGAATGATGGGTATTATGAGTTAGAAACATTCATAGTAAACCTTAACATACTAGTATAGTTGGGGAACATTAAGTTATTCCTATAAGGTTTCGGCTTACTTATTTTTAAAATTACACTTCTCAGTAATGATAATATGCTATCAGAATCCAATAGCACAACTGTGAATCTATATAAACATTTCTTGGTCATGTTTTGTGTTAAATATATGGTTTTGACTTTGGAAAGATGGATGAAGATCTAATAAGTTTGTGAAAATTATCACCAAATCCCTGAAGTACTGTGCTCATTCTTCATCCCTTAGGTCATTTTTATATAAGTGTATAAACATATGGGTGAGTGCCCTAGCAACCACAGGCAGAGAGCGGGTCAGCGGAAAGTCATCCAACAGCATTCCACAGCCATGACTCCTCCTGAGCATCAGGAGCTCGGAACATTGCTCTTCCCTTTCATAAATGTGGAAACAATTAGATGATTTCTAATGTAAATCAGAGTCAATGTATAAGGTGGGAAAGGGAATACACTAAATATAAACTCTATGGCTTTCATGGGATTTGATTCCTCTATAGTTATAAGAGCAGAAATATTTCTGAATTGTCCAAATTGGAAAAGGTCATCACTAAGGAAAAGAAACGTGGGACATTACTAATTGGTGAGCTGATTCCTAGAGTGAGTTAATTCCTGCTGACGTACTAAGATGACAGTTTTAACATATTATCCTTTGTGAGGTATTTCTGTTTTCATTGAGTCTGCTGGAAAGTTAGAATCCCTTCAAGATTCAAAGGAATACATCCCAAAGGGTGGCACTTCAAGCATTTAATGCCCTGAGATGACAGGGAGATATTTTAAGAAAGGCAGCCCCACCCCATAGCCATTTGCCTACTGGTAAGCCCCAGAGCTGGCTCCATTGAAAATTCTCACTAGAAACAGTTAAATCAGCGGTTCTCAACCTGTGGGTCACGACCCCTTTGGCCTAAGACCATCGGAAAACACATATATAATTACATATTGTTTTTGTGATTAATCACTATGCTTTAATTATGTTCAATTTGTAACAATGAAAATACATCCTGCATATCAGATATTTACATTACGATTCATAACAGTAGCAAAATTACAGTTATGAAGTAGCAACAAAAATAATTTTATGGTTGGGGGTCACCACAACATGAGGAACTGTATTAAAGGGTCGCAGCATTAGGAAGGTTGAGAACCACTGAGATAAATGATTTCAATGTCTGCATGTCATTCCACCTATGTGACAGATACCATGCAGAATATATTTGAGTATGATCTTCATATTTTACTTAACAACTGCTACTTCAATAAACCTAATTTCCAAATGTCCAGGGAAAAAGTAAAATGTTTCAGATTAAACTGAAATGGAATATCTTCTGTGCATATGGACTGATACTAAATTTTTATCATAGAATGTATATATGTGATGTCCTGGTCACAGCTTACTAATTGCACTTTTGATATCTGCTCAGTTCCAGCATCATAGATTCATTCATTAATATTTCCTAAGTGCCCAACCTCTGCCAGGCACTGCCCAAGTTACCAAGTCTATAGCAGTAAAGGGACAGAGAGACCCTTGCTATCATGGGCTTTATATTCATATTATCATGGAAAATAGGAAATTTATTGTATTGTGTTTGAGGGTAAATTTTAGCATCGATTACATTGAGATGTGTTTTTTAAACCCCTAAATATTTATTGCTGGTTAGAAATATGACATCAAATGACTCAGAATGGCACCAACAGCAGGTCACTTTTGTGTAACTACACAGAATTCTATAGAGCAAAATACTAGATACCTCATTAACCTATTATTTATTAAACACTGTGCTAATTAATTTTATGTGTCAACTTTGATAGGCCACAGTACCCAGATATGGTCAAACATTATTGTAGAGTAGAGCCCAGTGCACAGATTCGTGCACATTGAAAGTAAATTAATTAGAAGGTGGCCAGCCGGGCGGGACTGGGTGAGATGAGCTGGACACGCCCTGGAGCCAACCTCCCATGGTCACTCCCAGGCCGGCTGCACTTGGGGCAGACCTGGGGCTCAAAGGGCATCTGAGGAGTGAGCGGGGTCCCTCCAGCAGGTAGGGTCCCTCGGCCTGGCCTGCAGGAATCAGGCCAAAACCAGCAGTCCAACATCCCCTGAGGGGTCCTGGAGTGCCAGAGGGCACTCTGCAAAGTTGCTGTCACTCAGCAGCTCCTACATTGAGCGTCTGCCCCCTGGTGGTGAGCACATGACATAGCTACCAGCCAGTAGGCTGGTCAGCTGGTCGCTTAGACTTTTATATATATAGATGTTTCTGTGAAGGTATTTTTAGATGAGATTAATATTTAAATCAGTAGATATGTAAAGCACATTACCCTCCAAAATGTGGATAGGCCTCATCTAATCAGTAGAAGGTCTTTTAAAAAAAAAAATGTTTCTACTTATGTTAGAGAGGAAGGGAGAGAGATAAAGAGATAGAAACATCGATGAGAGAGAAACATTAATTGGCCATCTCCTGCACGCCCCCTACTGGGGATTGAGCCCACAACCCGGGGATGTGCCCTGACCGGGAATCAAACCCAAGATCATTTGGTGCATGGGACTATGCTCAACCAACTGAGCAACACCGGCCAGGCAGTAGGAGGTCTTAATAGAACAAAAACAGGTCTGGAGAGGAGGGCATTCTGCCAGCACACTGCCTTCAAATTCAAAATGTATTATCTCCTCCTTGAGTCTCCAACATGCCAGTCCTGCAGAGTTTGAATTTGCCAGGCTCTCCAATCACCAGTTCTTTTTTCTGTCTCTCTCTGCTTCTCTGTCTCTGTCTTCCTCTCTCTGTCTCTCTATCTCTCTATCTACTTATTTATTTATATTTGATGGTGGGTGAGTACCCTAGTAACCACAAAGGATAGTATGTTAAATCTGTTACTGTAATATTTCAACAAGAATCAGTTCAATCTAGCAATCAACTCATCTATATGTATATGTATATGTATATGTATATGTATATCTATTTGTATATCTATTTGTATATCTATTTGTATATGTATATGAATATCTATATCTATATCTATATCTCCTGATATAAGCTCAGATAGAAATGAGCATATATCATTTCTATAACATTTATGTATATGTTTATATAAATGCATCTTATTGGTTCTATTTCTCTGGAGAACCCTGATTAATACAAGTACCTACATCGCTTTTAGAGATGATGAACCTCCTTACAATCAGAGTTTATTTCAAGACTTTAAAAAGCCATGTGTATAAATAAGAAGGAGCTTTGCCTGCTTATCAAGTATTTTCATGTACATATTATTAAATCTTCATGCAACTTTGAATTTATTGTTATTATCACCAATTTACAAATGAGAAATAAGAGACTCAAAATTTAAATGACTTGCACAGGTGCATACAGCTAATAAATGAAAATGCCAGAAAAATTTTTAAACATAAATTTGAAATCTAACATATTTTTAACCTTTCATTTTGGAAAAATTTTAAACATCAGAAAAATACAATGAAGAATGTAATGTAAGCAAACTGTTACCTATATTTAACAATTAATATTCAACATTTTCTTTTGGAAAGTTTTCCATTATAGACATGTCATCTCATCTTTATGAAGTATGGTAGCAATCATCTCAGGTAGAAACTATAGTTTAACTTTAACCCTGCTGTTTGGCTTCTGTACTGATTTGCTTTGTTTAACAATAGAAAAGTTATTTCGATTTTCTGAATTATATAAATCATCCCATTCGATTGAATACCCTATTGATTGTAATGTGAATATCCCATTGGTTGTGGTCATACTGGTTTTAGAAAGCACATTCTTCTGTACCTGGGAACCAGGACAGCACAATTATCCCAAGACCCGAGGGCTCCAGATAATGTGTTTCTGTTGATTCAGTGATCCGGAGACCCAAAACTATAATTTAATTAACATACTTAAGTCTGCTTCTGTAAACTGCTTTGTGCAAACCATGTTCCTCATTCCAAACCCTCGGATGTAATCAATACCTTTGTGATCTTTGCCTATATAAATCTGGTGTTGGGGCTGGGGAGGGCACTGCGAGATTTGGGAGAGCGAAATGCCCCCTCGTAGTCCCGGATTTGCAATAAATGTGACTCCTTAATTCGACTTCTTGAGGCGTCCTTGTGTGATTCGCGGGGTACATTACAAAATTTACATACTTAGAATATATCTCTGAAAAATAAGGACATTTTCTTACAAAACTATAGGAGCACCATCACACCAAACCTAATTATTAGCATCTGTGAATACACCTATGTTCAAATTTCTCCAATTGCACCAAATTGTCTTTGACAGCTGGTTTATTCAAACCAAACTCTTATTGAAGTGATGCCTAACATTTGATTGTTTTAAAATGTTTTCTTTAAATCTAAAACAGTACTCCTCTACTTTTATTCTTGACAATGACTTGAGGTGACCTGCTGTCCTCTTCAATCTTCCACTTTCAAGAATTCTTGAAATGCTGTTTGTCTTGCTCCTCTCTCCCCTGTATTTCCTGTAATCTGGAAGTTAGGTGCTAAAACTTTATTATATCCAGATTAAACATGTTCTTGATCTCCTATATCACCCTGATTTCTCTGTAGAGAAACCTTACTCAAAATAGTTATCCATTTAGCTTTGTCAGTGACTTTTTTTGTTTTGGAAAGTTGAGAAACCAGGAAGTACATTATTAATGAAAACTGGGCAGGCTGTGGCAGGCTTTCGTGCTGTAGACTCACAGCAGAAGAGCTCTCTGCCTCTTGCTGTATTACCCACAAGGCTGGATAACCTAGTGACTATTTGAAGACTCCTCATTTCCTAATCACTTTATGTAATAAAGGAATACGTTTCTACTTATGAGAAGGTAAAGAAAGTGCTACTAATCTGCCAGCAAAAGGAACTTGGGTCCTTCTCCCACACATTCTTGGTGGTCTGCGCAGCCGCGGGCTGCATTTTGGGCAGGCCCGTCAGTGATCAACAACTGCCTGGGGTGAAGAAGCATCTGTGGCCACTGCATAGTGCATGTACCCTATAGAGCAGGTCCTCGAATGGCATTGTTCTGGTCAAAGTTGTTTGATTGTAATGCTGATGAGGAAAAAAAAGATTCCTGGTTAAAGCCATTGTCTGTGTGGAATTTGCATGTTCCCCCCTCCCCCCACCATGTCTCTGTGATGAATGTGAGTGTGGGTGTGAGTGTGCCTTGCGATGGAATGGTGTCCTGTCCAGGATGGGTCCCCTCTTGCAACCCGAGCTGTCTGGTTGTTGTGCTCGGGCCAACCATCATTATCGTACTTGTTTGCATTAATCTTCTTAAGTGTGTGATAGCTCACATTTATTTCCATGTTTTAATATTAGAAGTATTTTGGGTTTCTGTTTAGAAGTTTGGTGTTTTGGTGGCCAGAAATATGCCCTAGGAACTTACCTCTTGTTTACATCAATTAGCCTATGGTAAAATTGGTTTTTCCTTAAGCGTAGTTTTGCTTAAAGTTCCAGTTTCCAAGACCCTACCAATGATGTTAAATGAGGACTTCCTATGAAAAGATGAAACCTGTGGTCTGGCTTTATTAAAACTATTCTCCAATCAGCTGACTTGACCACTGTTTACAAAAGAATTTACTAGGAAGATATGATTTTTGGAATTTAAGAATATAGCCTTTCCCATCTTTCTCCTTAATTGTACGCTACAAGTAATTTTTTTCCTATGTACTTTTACTTCCAAAGATGCAGTCAGCGTAAGACGGAAGATGTTTATCCCATGCTTAATTCAAGAGGTGTTTTTTGTTTGTTTCAAATATGAAGTGGGGACGTGACACAGGAGATCAAATTATTGGGTATTTCTTAAAAACAAGTTCCTTTTGACAATAACTGCTTAAGAGCATTAAATTTGAGGGTGCTTGGTTCAATTTAATAAATAACTGAACTCCCACTAAGTGTAAGGTACTTTGTTAGGGGCTTTACAGGGACTGTGAAAAGGGCTCTAATTGTGCAATAATGCCAGGCTGATTCACTGCAAAAGCAAGGGTGAGGATAAAATATGCTAATATGTATTTGGTACTCAGCATGCTCTGTAGCAACTTCCAGGTACATGAAGTTCTTTTGAATGGCTTCATGTGTTTGCTGTCTTATAGCTGAGGAAGCAGTTTCCAGGCACTTTCACTACTTTGTTTCTCATCTGGCTCTCAAAACACCTAAAGTTTGGAGAGTCCCACTGAGTAAAGGAGGCAGCCATCACCAGACACCACACAGAATAAGCTGAGTGCCCAGGAGTGATTCTCCTGTTGTCAGGAGACAGAGTGCCCAGAGGTTCTGGCCATGCGGTCCCCGGCCTTGGGGAGGTAGGTTAGCATGATCCCTATTTTACAAAAGAAAACAATTTAAGTCCTTTTTGTAAGCCTTGCACCTGGCAGGTAATGAGCTTTTAATAATTGTTTTCCAAGTTAATGAATACGTGAGTAAAGTTAAGGTCACACAGCTAATAGGTGGCAGAGATAAGGTATGTTCCAGATCTCCTTTCACCCCCATATTTCATGTGTTCCTTGCTTATTATAAATGGGCAGATCAGTAGAAAATAAGTCAGCTCCATTCCTTGATTTGAAGGACTTCAAGAAAAGACTTAAATCAAAGACAAGTCCTCTGAGGAGCTTCCAGGAAATTTTCTCCTCCCTTGACTTAAGAACGAATGATTGATTTGGATCAGACACTGTGTGTCTCACACTTGAACCTTACCAAAAAGATCAATATCATTGTTCTATAATTTTATAAAAATGGAGATTGCTTTATTTCTCCCCTGCAAGGAAGGAGAAAGGATCAGAGAAGATATATCCCAGGTGTCCCCTGGACATTCCCAAAGATAGAGATGCTTTTCAGAATTGTAATTCAGTATCTTTTAATTGCTGTCCTTTTCATCTGCTTTGCATTCTTGATGTCATGCTGTAAACACTGCTGCTAGTCAGGGAAGGACGAGGGACGGTTACAGTGTCCTGATGGGATGCCAGAGCCTCTCTCCAACCGTGTCTGATCCGTGAGCTGTTCGGCAGCGTCTCAAGGGAATCAGAACACAGCCTCTAAGTTTATTGCTACCTTTTCTTTCATTACAAAGGTGTCTTCTATGGGAATAATCATGCATTCTTGTTACATGAAATTTTGAAAAGCTCACTCAAAATGCCACCCCTTCTACTTTTTTAAAATAAAATTTTATTGATTTTAGAGAGGAAGGGAGAGGGTAAGGGAGAGAAAAATATCAGTGATGAGAAAGAATCATTGATCGGCTGCCTCCTACACTCCCCGCACTGGGGATCGAGCCAGCAACCCAGGCATATGCCCTGACCTGGAATCGAACCATGACCTCCTGGTTCATAGGTCAATACTCAACCACTGAGCCATGCCAGTGGGGCTTTTTGTTTTTTTTTTTAAATCCTCACTGGAGGATATTTTTTCCATTTATTTATTTATTTATTTTTAGAGAGATTGGATGGGATGCAGGGGAGAGAGAGAAAGAGAGAAAGAACGAGAGAGATGTGAGAGAGACACATCTATTGGTTACCTCCCGCACATACCCCGACTGGGGCCAGGGATCAAGCCTGCAACCCAGCTACGCGCCCTTGACTAGGAATCGAAACCCAGGACCCTTCAGTTTGTGGGCCAATGCTCTAACCACTGAGGAAACCAGCCAAGGCTACCCCTTTTATTTTAAAACTTTTTCTGTGCAGTGTAATATGTATATGTACTCCACTGAAAAAGAGGGAATTTTGAAAATTTGAAAAAAAGCAATTGTTATTTAATGGAAATTTGTGAGCTTTGTACATGATTTCAGTACAGCTTTGTCTATGTCAGTAGTCCCCTAGGTGTGGCCTCCAGACCAGCAGCATTGGCATACATCAGAGATGAAAATCTCAGGCTCCTGAAGCAGAAACTCTGGAGTGGTGCCCAGCATCTGTGCTTAGAAAAGCCCTCCAGGGCATTCAGAAGCAAGCTGGTTTGAGAAGCACTGGTAGAAATATTATGCAATATGTTCAGCAGGCCGCTAAGCTCCCTAACTCTAGGGGGTCCAATTTAATTCATTGAAAACTAAAAGATGTCAATTACATAATTTTCTCACTACGTTACTTGTAGAAAGACATTATGTCCTTAAATAAACATCATCTCTGTAGCCAACAAATACATTTTAAATAAATATGCTACAGAAATCGTTCACACACATTCCTGTCCTTCTCCTCGGGGCTAAGGCGGCCAGGATAGAATGGTCAGAGGCAGAGCGGCCAGCAGACACAGGGCTGGTCACGGAAACAAAGCCCATGAGCAGCGATCCTGCCTGTTCATTGCAAGGCCAGACCTGCACACAAATTCCAGGTGTGCTGTCGCAATAGACTTTTCACAGCAGGCTGTGAAAATCTATCAGTGGGGATGGATTAATGTTTATAGGGAATCTGCTCAACTGTTTCCCTGGAGGCAAACCTATAGACCGGGCCCTCAGTGAATCCCATTAAATTGCTTTAAATTAGCTTACATGGAAATGCTTATGTGAAATAAAAGTGAAAAAAAAATCACATTAAAATATATGTATAGATGGGTCCAGGTACATTAAACATAAATTGAAAGTAAATTAGAAATTATGACAATTACTTAAAATTCAAAATTACAAGGTTCCCTTTTTCATCAATGTTGCCTATGCACCCACTTTAAAATAAGTACTTACTTTAGAACTTCGGACTGAGTGAGAGGGGTTGGCTTTCTGCAGCCCAGAGGACTGGGTTTCAGTCCTGACTCTGCCACAGACCACCCACCAGGCCTAACCTAAGTTTCTACCCTTTCAAAGCTTCAGGCCCATCATTGGCAAATTGAAATCACACCTGTCATTTGATCTCACAAGACTATTTTGATTAACAATGAAAATAACTTATGCAGGGGCTTTAGAAACTGTAAAATGAAAAAAAAAAGGATTATTGTAATGGGCACTTGGCAGTATTGGACTCAGGCAGTCATATTTATGGAATGCCCTTTGTAGGTAGGGCCTAGTCGTAGCTAGTGAGGAAACGGAACATCCGCCAAACTACAGTCTCACGCAGGTTGCGACCCCCTGTATCCTGGGTAGCGCTACGACACTGACCCCATTACTGAAGAGCAGCAGAAACAGAAGCACATGAATACAAAAACTTGCATTTATTGAGCACTTACTATGTGTCAGGTCATAAATCAGGTCATTTAATAATCATAGCAGCTCTAATAACAGTAGCATTCCCATTTTACTAGTACACCTGAGTAAAGCTGACCAGTGACACAGTAAGTAGGGAGCTGTAATTCAATCAGTCTATATGTTTCCTAGCAGCCCAGTTTCACTCCTTTAATTTAGCCCTATGTGCCCACACACCACATCTTCCATCTGATAAAATAGAGTTGTGGCACTCAGCATCTTTCACGGTGGCTTTGAGGGTCTTTCTTGCTCTTTTCCTACTTGCTCATTGAAATATGGCTTGGAGTCCTCAATTACCTTCCTCTCCCCTGTTCAGAAACGGCAGGAAACTGGCTCCAAAAAACTGCATACCTTTTTTTAAAAAATCCTTACCTGAGAACATTTTAAACAACTTAAAAAAATATTTTTCATTGATTTTTAGAGGAGAGAAAGGAAGAGGGAGACAGAGAGAGAAACATCATTGACTGGCTGCTGCCTGCACAACTCCCACTCAGGATCAAGCTGGCAACTGGGACATGTGCCCTGACCAGAAATTGAACCGGCAACCCTATGGTGTACCAGATGACACCCAACCAACTGACCCACACCAGCCAGGGCAACATTTTTTTAAATTGATTTTAAAGAAAGAGGAAGGGGAAAGGAGAGAGAGAGAGATAAATTTTCAATGTGAGAGAGAATCATCCATCGGCCCTGGCTAGAGGCAGAAAAATGTGACTCCTCCCTTTATTCAACCAGACGATGCTCTCCTAGAGGACTTACCAATTCTGGCTGCACCTTAGGAACTAAATAGTATGGCCAACAAGACCTTGGGCTAGTTACAGGTGGTCTCTCAGCTTTACTCTCCTTATCCATCAAATGGGAACAATCATAGTTCTTGCCTCATTGACTGCTCTTTGATGCACAGTTGTTTTGAGTTTCAGCAGAATCTCATGATTGAGCTGAAGGCTGCGGTGACCTTTACAGCATGCCAGCTGGGTTTCAAGGACTGATCTCATATCTTCCATTTTTCTAGGATTAAGAAAAGAATTATACAGTGAGGTAATACATTGATGTATACCACAGACGTGATTGGGTTTATTACCATTTCAGTCTACCATTTCTCATCCAGTCTCCAATTTAACTCCCTCTCACCTTGATTCAATCAAGGCATGTTTAGCCTTGGTATTTGCATGTGGCCCACCCAGTTTTTCTCCTTGGGAACCCCTTTTGAAGGCTCATGTGTGGAACCCCATCCCCAAGACCTCCCAGTCTTGGATCATCTAATGTATTTGTCCCAGCTTTTATCCCAACTCTGGGCCGTGGCCCACTGCCAGTGCTGGGTCATTGAAGTCATAAGATATTTCAAAGAAACTCCTCTTTCCACAGTAGCCTTGGTGCACTGGGAAAAATGCTTTATCTCTAAAGTTAAAGCACCCTGATCTGTGTCCCCGTCCTCTTCTTCAGGACTATGATGTCCTCAACCTGTTCATTGTAGACAAATAAACATGTATACTACCTACAATGTTCTAATTATTGTGGTAAATATATATAAAATTTACCATTTTTAAGTATACTAGTAGTCCGGTGCATGAAATTCATACACATTAAAAGGGGATTAATTAGAGGAAATATTTTAATATTGCTATTTGCCCTTTCTCTATAATAGAAGTGTCAGAGATGAAAGAAAGTTAGTAAAATGTATATAAAAATCTCCCTCCTGTCAGAGTCTGGGGCGCACCTTGGGACCTAGAGTCAAGTCCCCGCCCACCACCCGCATGCTCTTCGAAAACACAGGAGACCCAGACCCGGCTGGCCCCACCCCCGTCAAGTCCCTCTGGGGTGGGGGGGACAGCCTCAGGTCCCCCGGCCCAGCACCAGGTGGGAGGTGCAGCCTCAGGTCCCCTGGCCTGGTGCCAGGGCGGGGGCCGTGGCCTGAGGTCCCCCGTCAAGCCCTGCCAGGTGAGGGGCATGGTCTGAGGTCCCCATTAAACCCTGCCAGGCGAGGGGTGTGGCCTGAGGTCCCCGTCAAGCCCAGCAAGGTGGGGGGTGCAGCCTGAGGTCCCTTGCCCCAGCCAGGTGCCATGCAGCCTCAGGTCCCTGCTGTTTGGTCGTGACGTTACAGTGTCCCGGCTAATTTTCATATTCCTCTATTATATAGATAGATAGTTCATTGGCATTAAGTGCATTCACATTATTGTGCAACCATCACCACTATCCATCTCCAGAACTTTTTCATCTTCCCAAATGAGACTCTATACTTATTAAACACTAACTTCCCATTTCCTTCTAGCTCCTGACGACAACCATTCTACTTTCTCTCTATGAATTTAACTATTCTAGGTAACTAATGTAATTGGAATTATATAGTAGTTGTACTTTTGTGGCTTGTTTATTTCACTTAGCATAATATCTTCAAGGTTCATTCATGTTATAGCATCTGTCAGAATTTCCTTCATTTTCAAGCCTGAATAATATTCCTTTGTACATATAACATATTTTGCTTACCCATTTATCAGTGGATATTTGGGTTGCTGCTGCTTTTTTTTTTTTTTTTTTTTTTTTTTTGCTATTGTGAATAATGATGCTATGAATAGGGGTGAAGAAATATCTGAGTTTCTACTTTCAATTATTTACCTAGAAATGGAATTGCTGGATTATAATGATAATTCTATATTTAATTTTGGGGGGAACCACAATACTGTTTTCCATAGTGGTACACCATTTTGCATTCACATGAGCAATGCATGAGGGTTCCAATTTTTCCACATCCTTGCTGTGCTTGTTATTTTCTTTCTTTTTTAATCCTAGTGGGTGTGAAGGGTATCTCATTATGGTTTTGATTTGCATTTCCTTCATAATTAGTGATACTGAGCATCTTTTCAAGTATTTGTTGGCCACTTGTATATCTTTTTTGGAGAAATGTCTATTCAAGTCCTTTGCCCATTAAATATATAAAATAATTTTCACTGTCATTCAAAGGAACTCATTTCTTATAGTTCATTAATATGTAAAAATATTTTCATCTTATTATAGGCTAGTATCCCTTATCAGCCTACATTGATTTGAAAGATGTTAAGGAAAAATGTAAAGAAACTATAGATGTGTCATGCATATACATACCATATTTATTCATGATGTACATTTGAGCAGTGCACTGAATATATATATCATGGCGAAATGCCAAGTTACCAAATCTTAAAAACAATATTTAGCCAAACCTGGGAGAGCTCCAAATTCACTCAAAGTTGAAGCAGAAGTTGACTATCACAGATCAAGCAATAAAAAATAAATAGCATGTTGTAAAAAAATTAATTAGGATTTTAATTTTACCCTTAAATTTTCTAGTAATCAGTATTTTAAAGTTTGACATTATAGTGTAGGAACAAAATTTGTCAATGTTGTCATCTGCGAAATCACTTTTGTAGTCACTCTACTGCACATTCATGAGACTAAACTGTTACCAGCACATTGAACAACGGCATTAATCTTTTGTATATAAATGAATATCATTCAGGAAAATAGTTTTTAGTACCATATTTCCTCAAAGGAATTGTGCACTTAGAAAAATCTCAAAACCTATGTGTTCAATTACCAAAAAAATGGTTGGCAGATCATAGCAAACATTTTGACAAGTTTTTTATTTTGTGGAGGCTAAAAAAGCCACTTTTCCTCCCATCTCTGCATTATTCTAGCTGAGCTAATAATCAAATTAACAGAGGCATATTAACAGAAAATGCTCAAAGATGTACATGCGGCGGGAGGGGGGCCAGGGTGGGGGCGGTGCCATAAGATAGGAGACCCCAGAATGCACTGGGCAGTTGCGGTTTATACATCATGTGGACAAAGGAGTGAGGGGATGGGGTCTGAGATTGCAAAGGAAATAGGCAATTTACAGGTAGTTGAGGAAGAGCTGAACACACATGGCAGACAAATACTTGATAAGCAAACCCAGAAACAATGGGACACGGGGTAATGTAGTTAACAGGCCCCTATTTGGAGCCTTCCTATCTATCATACTTAATTCATATTAGACTAAAGTGAATGTGCTAAGATTTCCTTCCTGGAGCAGGTCTTCCCATCTGAATCTCTTACACAGGAAAGGGGGTGTGTCAAACATTCTTTCTGATTCTTTTGTTTCTTACTAAACAGCTTTAAATCAATATTCCAAAAGGCAGTTTTAGGGTGCAAAACTTTGGTACTCTTCAGTGTTTTAAAGAAATATATATTTCTATTGATTTCAGAGAGAAAGGGAGAGGGAAAGAGAGATAGAAACATCAATGATGAGAGCTGCTTCCTGCACTCCTACTGGGAATTGAGCCCGCAACCCAGGCATATGCTCTGACTGGGAATTGAACAGTGACCTCCTGTTTCATAGGTTGATGCTCAACTACTGAACCACATCAGCTGGTTGGTCCTCTTCAGTTTTAATGTTGAGTTTCTATGGGATCAAATCTATAAGAAATTGTTTTCCTGTAAGTGTTCTTGTGGCATCTATTTTTAAGTTTATTAGAAGAAACAAAATATATTTGGGGTACCTACTTTTTCTCTAATATTCCTCTTTTTCCAACTGCTTTTATACTTTAATGTATCTATTTGGATTAAAGACAGTTCATTATGAATTTATTGTATGTTGATTTTTAACATTTAAAAATATATTTTTATTGATTTCAGAGAGGAAGGTCAAGGGAGAGAGAGATTGAAAAAATCAATGATGAAAGAGAATCATTGATTGGTTGCCTTCTGCATGCCCCCACTGGGGATCCAGCCCAAAACCCAGGCATGTGCCCTTGACCAGAATTGAACCCAGGACCCTTCAGTCCACAGGCTGACACTCTATCCACTGAGCCAAACCAGCTAGAGCTATTGTATGTTGTTTAGAACTTTTTTCTCCTTTGAAATTGAGATGGCAAGAGTTTCAAATAGGACTTTTTAAAAAAGATTCTTAGCTTAAAGAGTATTTTTTAGAACTTTAAATCAAATGCAGTTATTATAGATTATTTTATTGTTTTGAGTTATAAAGTTAATGTAAACATGCAAATAATAATAAAACAACTCCTTTTTAACTGTTATATGCATTTCAAATATAATTTTTAATATAAAGCAACTTGAAGCTTTCTTTATAGCCCATTTCTAGTCTTGTTTCCTTCCCCATTCCAATAATTAACCAGAATTTTATCCTTCCTATCTACTTTTTTTTTACTGGAAAGGGGACCTGGTCCAGAGCAGGTCTGCCTAGGGCCAGCTGGTAGTATGTGGGTTCCTGAGTTCGCCCAGGAAAGATTTCACAACACAAGTCCAAGTGACTATGAGGGTATGTTTATTAAAATTGGAGACAATGAAACAAGGAAAGGCTTAGCATAGAAGAAGCAACAGGAGAGACCTAGGCAGGGCTCTTTGGCTCACTAGGAAGTCAGAGAAAAGGGGGCCTTGGAGAGAGCTTCAGGGGGTTAGGCGTGGATGAGCTGCCGCTGTCCATTGCTCCCCTCGTTGCAAGTCTCATGGGTACCTTTTGAGTTTAGGAGATTCCGGCCTGTGAAGGGAAGAATAGAGGAAAGGGGAAGATGTGAGCATACTCTAAGGAGGGAGAGTGGAGCTAGGTCCTTTGTTTAGAGGGTTTTTAAAGGCTGGGAGTTTAGGGGTGTTTCAGCGATTTCAATAGCATATTCAATAGCATATTCGTCAGCTTTTTCAGATGTGTCCTTTCAGGATCGTGGCCTCTACCGATTGGTCAGCACCAGGGCAGGGGGTCATTAGTCATTGCAGCTGGTCCTGACATCACACACCTGGGTTGGCTGCTTTCCTGGGCCTGGAGCTGAAATACAACTGAAGCCTAGATGTTATCTCTAGGGAGGTGGCTATAAATTGCTCAGCCAGTTTATTTTCAGCTATCTGTCTCAGTTTCCCCATTCTACTTGCTGAGGAATTTTCCTAGCTTCTTACTGCCTCGCCTCACTTATAGCATTTGTACATACACATACTTCCACAAAAGGCGAATTATTTCAAGTATAATTCTCAGCTCTACTTTTCTGCATGCAACATTCTATAATTATGATCTTTATATATACACATAGCTCTAGTTCATTTTTTAAATTTTTAATTTTATTTATTTTATTTTTGTTAATCTTCACCCAAGGATATTTTTCCATTGATTTTTAGGAAGAGTGGAAGAGAGAGGGAAAGACAGAAACATATGTGAGAGAGAAACATATCGATTGGTTGCCTCCTGCATGAGTCCTGACCACGGCCCTTGACCGGAATCGAACCTGGGACCCTTTGGTCTGCAAGCCGATGCTCTATCCACTGAACAAACTGTCTAGGGTTCTAGTTCATTTTATTAAACAGCTATGTAGCAGTCTGCGACATAAATATATTTTATTTATTTATTTATTTATTATTTTGACGGGTGATGAAGTTCCTTTAAATTTGCTGTTTTAAACAATGTTTTTAGTGAGGATTCATAAACATATCTCCTTGTGCACAGGTACAAGAGTATTATTAGGCTGTGTACCCAAAAGAGCAATTGCTAGGGAACTGTCAAATTTTTAAACTAATAGGTATGTTAGAGGTCTTCTGACACTATGAATTCGTTTATCAATTAAACCAGTAAGTGGCAAGGCTAAAAGTAAATTTCAAGCCTTCTGGATCTTATTTCTGTGCTCTTGACAGAGTCAGTACTCTTCATCCATCCATGTCTTTTTATTTGATACAGAGGTGCTTGTGCATTCTCATTATGACCCATGAAAGTAAGCCCTTATATCTAATTAAATGATGCCATAATGTCATTGACTAGGCATTTGTATGAGGTTGCAAGAACACAGGACTGGGAATCAGAAGACTTCCACTGTGCTGTGTGTTCCATACTCTGTCATCACTGCACAAGTTACTTTTCTTTCTTCATCTCCTCCTTAGATCTTTCGTTGACCCAATAAACTTCCCATTTAACATCTCTAGTTGGCTATCTCACAGGTATATCAGTTTTAACATATCCAGCAATGAACTCTTGTCTATTATACCTCCTCTTGCCCTCCCCTAGCCCTTTTCTCCTCAATAAATAACACCTCAATAAGAAACACCCAATAGCTCAAGAGAAAAACCTGAGAGTAATTTTTTTTGTGTATGTGGTTTTGATTATTTTCCTCCTTGTTTTTTAAAATATTTAAAAATTTTTCAATTATAGTCAACATTCAATATTATATTAGTTTCAGGTGTACAGCATGGTGGTTAGACTTTTACATAACTCACGAAGTGATCCCCCCATAAGTCTAGTATCCCCCTGACACAATATACTAGTATAGTTATTACAATACTATTGATTATATTCCCTATGCTGTACTTTATATCCCCATGACTATTTTGTAACTACCAATTGGTACTTCTTAATCCCTTTACCTTTTGCCCCGATCCTCCTGACCCTCCTCCCACCTGGCAATCATCAGTTTGTTCTCTGTATCTGAGTTTGTTTCAATTTTGTTTGCTTATTATGCTTTTTAGATTCCACATGTAAGTAAAATCACATGTTATTTGTCTTTCTCTGCCTGACTTATTTCACTTAGCATAATACCTCTATGCCCCTCCATATTGTTGCAAATGGTAACACAGAAAGATGAAATTAGATACACAGAAAGATGAAATTAGAATAGAAGCAATTTCTTCTTAGTCGTAGAACCATAGGGCAGCATTAGTATGAAAGGACCTTAGAATCAAGGCATAGTTTAATCACCAAGTTTATCTGGGTTTGAATGTGTGGTTTGCCTGTTTTTTTCCTGGACCAACTTGACTCATTCACTCAGATTCAGAATAATAAGCATTTCCTCAGCACATACTCTACACCAGTGGTTCTCAACCTTCCCAATGCCGCGACCCTTTAATACAGTTCCTCATGTTGTGGTGACCCCCAACCATAAAATTATTTTCGTTGCTACTTCATAACTGTAATTTTGCTACTGTCATGAATCGTAATGTAAATATCTGATATGCAGGATGTATTTTCATTGTTACAAATTGAACATAATTAAAGCATAGTGATTAATCACAAAAACAATATGCAATTATATATGTGTTTTCTGATGGTCTTAGGCGACCCCTGTGAAAGGGTCATTCGACCCCCAAAGGGGTCGCGGCCCACAGGTTGAGAACCGCTGCTCTACACTCTGCCAACCCTGGGATAGGCTCTTGCACATTGCTTTGAATGTGATTGCAACTAATGCTTTCTGCATTAAGATAAAGGTATAGCTGAAACCGGTTTGGCTCAGTGGATGGAGCGTCGGCCTGCGGACTGAAGGGTCCTGGGTTCGATTCCGGTCAGGGGCATGTGCCTGGGTTGCGGGCACATCCCCAGTGGGAGATGTGCAGGGGGCAGCTGATCGATGTTTCTCTCTCATCGATGTTTCTAACTCTCTCTCTCTCTCCCTTCTTCTCTGTAAAAAATCAATAAAATATATTTAAAAAAGAAAAGATAAAGGTATAAAGAAAACCAACATTGCCATTGTAATCAATTTAACGCTCATTATTTTTACATCTTAACTGTTTTAAAAGAAAGTAAAATGTGTGGAATAAATTGTATAGGATGCCTTACCTCCGCTGGAATAACTACAAAATTGTGGAGAATCCTTTTGCCTCTGCTAATCTGGGGCACAGTGAAAAGCAGTGAAGTAATTAACATGGGATGGGGGTGGATAAGAAACAGGGTTTATTTTCCTTTATACTCAGTTTACAGTGGTGGTCCTAACAGGATGCACTTTTCTGTCAGAAGAAGCCTGTGCTAAGAAACTTGCAGCCTTGACTGATGGTGGGACAGAGCCTATGTTCTGTTGCTTTCTATGGCCACCTTCAACTCCTGCAGATGGAAAAATTATTGCCTGAATAGGGATAACTCTGGATGGGGCTCAGTTCTGTAGCTATTTTTTCTTCTTTCCTTCCTTCCTTTTTTCTTTTTCTAGGATGGTATCTTTAGCTTATGTGAATACAGAGATCGAGTGTGTTTGGAAAACAAACCAAACTGAAAGCTCTAGAAAGGGCTATGATTTCACATTTTGGAATGTCATCTTTTTAAAAATATATTTTTATTGATTTCAGAGAGGAAGGGAAAGGGAGAGAGAGAGAGAGAAAAACATCAATGAGAGAGAATTGATTGGCTGCCTTCTGCATGCCCCCTACTGGGGATCGAGCAGGCAACCTGGGCATGTACCCTTGACCGGTATCAAACCTGGGACCCTTCAGTCCGCAGGTCGACACTCTATCCACTGAGCCAAACTAGCTAGGGCTTGGAATGTCATCTTGACATGAAGCTTTAAAAGGGGCTAGAAAACACATAGGAAGGAAAGATAAGACAAATTTCACACAAATATTTCTCTTTATAAAATATACCAAAAAACGTATACAGGAGGGTTCAAGTAAAAGATTGGCAATACATTAAAAATAAAAAGGACTCTGTTCTTTTTACTTGGGAATGACACTCTGTGAGGGACGTCCATCAACCTGTCTCAAAAAATAAATTAAAAAAAACTAGGTGAATGAAATGTTTTCTTTTAAAAAAAATGTTTTTATTGATTTCGGAGAGAAGAAGGGAGAGGGAGAGAGAGAGAGAGAGAGAAAGAAACATCAATGATGAGAATCATCAATGGGCTGCCTCCTGCATGCCCCCTACTGGGGATCAAGCCCACAACCTGGACATGTGCCCTGAATTGAACCATGACCTCCTGGTTCATGGGTCGACGCTCAACCACCGAGCCACACCAGCTAGGCTGAAAGGTTAAAATTTTGTTTAAAAAGCATTTTTATTGAATTTCTTCATTTTCAGATTGATTCATTTTTATTACTCAAAACAATAACTGATAATCTGCCTTTATGTACTTTCAGGTTCAGGAATGATCATTCTGAAGAAAAAAGTAAATGGTTCCATTATCAATATAAACATTAATAAATGGGGTAGCATCAAGCAATGCCAGGTAGGTTTTATTTGTTTATTATCAATATTTTCCCCATGATATTTATTATGTTTGTGTTTGAAGAACCAAATTAGTTAATTTTCAAGTATCCTTGGGGAAATAAAGGAAATATTTCACTAGTGTGAAAGTTTTCACTATCATTTGGAAGAGGACTTATTCTTCCCAAAATTCAGGCCTTAATAGACACAGATTTGGATACTTTTTTAAAAGTTGACCTGCAACACTCGTCAATTGTCAGGGGCAGAGCAGGTTAAGAATTCATTGTGTTGTGTTCTGACCACTACACACAGCTTCTGGTATCCATGGTCTAGAGACTGTAAGTGAAATTGGAGTAAGTGTACATAGAATAACGATTGCTATTGTTTACATATAATTTTCATAAGGAGGAAACAGTACATTTCATAGAATACTGGTTTAAAAACCATTGATCTTATTTTGAGGAAGGAGTAGAGAATGAGAGAAAATTAAATGTAAAAAAAAATGTACTTGTGCTGAACCACTGAAATGTCTAAAAACCATACAGTCTAAAGGAACCTACTGAGGCATATAATGGAGGTAAGATGATAACCAAATGCATCGCTTTTGAACAACACAGGCGACGTTACACAGGCCCTTCCTCCTCTGCTGCCTTCCCAGAGAATACTGAGATAAAATTTACTGAGGTCTAGCTACCAGAGACAGGTAGTCGTCATGTACCCCAGGCTAGCATTTGGTACACAACCTCTATTTATTTTATCATGATCACTGAAAATTATACTGGGTAGATCACTCAGATAGTTTTGTCTTTGGATGTCCAGTAGCTGAATAGTTGGCGCTCGGTAAAATCTGTTGTTTAGAGATCACCATTGAAAGGGCCAAATCCTATTTCCCGCTCCTTCCACCCAGAATTGCTAAAGTGGTAGGTGTCAACAAGACAAGTATCACAGCAAAACTGCCACAGATTGAATCAATTGGGACTGGTTTCTGTCGATAGTTCGTGAATTTCTAACGCATCATTTTGAGAGTTGGTGTTTTAAGCAGAATTCATGTAAGGGCATTTATCAAGGGAAGGAGAGAAATCGATGACAGCTTTCAGCCTTTGCTTTTAATTATTCTATATTTGACAAAATTAGACATACACCTGGAATTACAGATTGTATTCCAATCTTTATTACTCTTAGAAGTTTAATATTTACTATACAATGTGTTCCATATCTGAGAGGGAAGTTTTGGGAATAGCTATATATAGAACCCATTTTATGACACAGATTTATGAACTTCAGATCTGATTCCTTCCAGTGGTTCTCAACCTTCTGGCCCTTCAAATACAGTTCCTCATGTTGTGACCCAACCATAAAATTATTTTCGTTGCTACTTCGTAACTGTAATGTTGCTACTGTTAGGAATCGTCATGTAAATATCTGATATGCAGGATGGTCTTAGGCGACCCCTGTGAAAGGGTCCTTCGACCGCCAAAGGGGTCGCGACCCACAGGTTGAGAACCGCTGCCTTAGACTGATCTTTCATTGGTGAAAGCCACAATGCAGGGAGGAACAAGCTGATGAACTATTTAGAATTCCCTCTCCTGCTCAAGAGGCCAGGCCCCCAAAGTGGTGTCGCTGAAACAAGTCCTTGTTTCGTTCTGCACTTCAAGAGATGACCCTATCGGAGGCCTTGAGTAGAACCGGAGGGGGGAGAGGATAGTGTGAAATGGAACCAGCAGACCTAGGCTGAGCGCTCACTCCGGGCTTGGGAGCCTGAGCTCATCAGTCACACACAGGCGAAAAGGGGGAGGATAAACTCTGTGATACGGCACTCAGGTGAGCACCTACTACTTAAAGGGAAAAATCATCATCGCAGGCCCGTTCCTGGAGCACCGCCGACATGCCGGTGCTGTGCCAGGCTCCTGGCATTCCTCGTTCACTCCGATAATCCCGAGCGGCAGCGATCGTCCCTCCTCTTACAACGGGCCACCCGCCCGCTAAGTCAATGGCAGCATAAAGACCCGAGCGCAGGCCTGCCGCCGGCTGGAGGGTTTCCGCTCGGCCGGTTCACGACCAGCCGGGCGCAGGGCGATCACCTG
>NW_005359064.1:1766683-1776335 GCF_000412655.1 Myotis brandtii | reverse complement strand
GCGGTTAGAAGGCCGTGTGGCCCCGGCGGGAACGACTGTTCGGAGGGCGAGTTTCTTGAATGCAGATGTTCGTTCGCACATCACCCAGCCCTCCGTACATACTACATTTTCAGCTTTTCCTTGAGATGGGAAGTTTTAAAAGAATTGGTTCTTTTGTGTAAGAAAGAAAAACTTGGACCTTGTATCCAGAATAGCGTCAGGAAGGACTTGTGCGTTTCCCATGGGCTCTCCTGGCCTCCGAAGGTGATTGGGGGTTTGTTCCGAGTTGACGTGATGACCGTGGTGGGATTTCTGATGTAGCGAGAGGAAAGCCCGCCGGATGCTGAGATTTACTTGGATAAGTAATTCCGAGATGGCTACAGTTTGAAATCGCTCTTTTAAATACTGTGTAATTCATCCTTAGTATTGTCTAGTATGGTTTTCCTTGCCCAAACCAAGCTTAATTTTTAAATTCCTGGGGTGTCGTTGTTGTTTTTTTGAGTGAATTAAGGGGAATTCACTATTTAGAAGGATTCTATAAAAAGAGGGATTGTTTTTAAAGTAACCGAACCGTATTCACACTTAACTTTTGCTAAGTATGGATTTGTTTTTGTTTGGTCTTTTTTATTTTTTCTTAAGTAAAAAGCTCTTAAAGGGAGCCGTCCTCATATAGTAGACAGTTTTTATATTTCACTTAATGTTTTACCTTAGTCCACTAACCTGCCTATGAGTGAGTTTATAATGTTATTTAAGGCAGCTGTTGATTTCTTGCAGAGTTAGGTTTAGAGAGGTGCTTCTGGTGGTTGTCTCGAAACAGGGGCTTCTCATTCTTGTATTTTGCTTCAAGACTTTGTAAATAGAAGATGTATTCATTCAGCAGAGATTTAGGAACGTCTGGAGCAAGAACTTCTGCATATTAATTTATTTTCATTTCTGTGCCATGTACTCTTACAGGATGAGCTGCAGTATCACTTTTGTCTTGTCTGACCCTAGGGAACATAGTCTAGAGGGGAAAGCATACCTGTGAAGAACTCAACAATGATTTATTCATGAGCCTCAAGACTTCTGCTCCTCCTGAGGATATAGCTGTGCAAAGGATGGTCACAGTCCATTGCCCTCTAGTGGTTTATAAGCAATTTTAATGTAAGTGTGATAGTGAAGGCGTCAGAGGCAACGTAGCACAGTAGTTAATAGACAAGATGCTAGAGCCAGACTGCTTTGTTCCAATCTTGGCATTGTCATTTTGGACAGACTCCTGTAACTCAACCTGTCTATGCCTAAGATTTGTTATTTGTAAATAGCCTATAAATATTACATACCTTTTTGAGTTGTTCAGTGCCTTATGTAAATGAATGCATGTAAAGCACTTAGAATAGTTCCTGGTAGCCCTGGCCAAGTGGTTCAGTTGGTTGGAGTGTTGTCCCGTGTACTGAAAGGTTGTGGGTTCAATTCCCTGTCAGGGCACATACTCAGGTTTCGGCTTCGATCTCCGAATGGGAGGCAACCAATCCATGTTATTCTTTCACATTGATGCCTGATGTTTCTCTCTCCCTTCCTCTCTCTCTAAAAAAATAATAATAATAACAGTACCTGGTAAATAGTGCCTATTCTATGTTCATTATGAATAAAGTATAAGGAAGCTTAAAAGAGAGCAGAAAAGAAAATACTGATGTTGAGTATTACACTATAGAATTAATATATATTTACAAGTGCTTTTAATGCTTACAGTTAATTTTTTAAAGGTTCTGTTAGTTTCCAGTGTGTTTTAGTTTAGGATAAAATGCTAGACATTTGAAGGCACAGATAGTTTATTTGCATATGTATAATTTCATTGAAGACTTTATTAAAATAATTGTTTATTGTTCTCAGTAGTTAGTTTTTATAGGTGATACTATCATGGCCCTGGAAACTTTCCCTTACTCCGTTGGTTCTTCTGGCTGGTCGAATAAGTCAAACAACATACAGCAGATCAACAGGAGAAAGTCAGATTTTCACATGTGCATTTTTTCATAAGCATAAAAATTCCAAAGACAATGAGGCAAAATGGGGTATAGATGTCATTTTGGATAAAGGTGAAGTAGGTAAGGGCAACTCATAGGTACTGAGAAAGTAGCAAATACATTCTTGTTATGCTACTCAGAGACAACAGGACAGAGGGAAATCTAGGGAACAGATTTTTTCACAGATCCTTTCTGTCAGCCACACTTAATTTATATGTGCAAAAGCGAGTATGCTAAAGTGGTAATCCTAGAGTTCCCTTTCTGAAGCAGGTTTTTCCATCTGAATCCCTTAGAGAAGAAAAGGGGGAGGTTATAAAACAAACACAAAAAAAACCACTTCCTGAGTTAGTTGGGCTTTAATTGTTTGCAGCTCAAAATAATCTTTATGCCAGGGTGACACATCCCAGGGAGAGCTCCCTACCCTGACAATACATTTACCCAGAATATTCAGAAACAAGGGGTCTTTGAATATATGGCCAGTTGAAGAACCATTTGCCTTCTATTGTGAAGGGAGAAAGAATGAGAGAAATTTGCCCATGGTGCCTAGATCGAGGGCAAGATGTTTGGTAAAGGGATGACAAAGCTTGTCACATCCTGGAGAGTCTGGAGAAGGTAGAGAACCAGAGATATCAGCAAGAATGGAGCTTGGGCTCCCCTTACAACTAGGCTATATCTTATGAGCCCACTTTCTGTCTCAGGCAAGACTGGTATGGAGGCCGGCCTCCAGGGTAGCTTCTTCCAAGCTAGGTCTGAGTTGGCCTTGAAATGGGAAGAAATTATTTTCTAGCCAAGCTCTACAATCTTGATTGTTTTTCCTAAATGCAGAACCACCTCCAGGACCTAGACTAAGGCAGAAGAGAGGATAAATACTATAGTACTGGTAATCTGCAGCTGTGGAGACTAGGAGAGGACCTAGGTAGGGTCTATATATCTTGAGTAGGAGTGAATTGCCAGACCTTGGTAAGAGTCTCAGGTCTTTTGTTTTGATTTGTTTTATTTTAAGCCCTAAAGTCTATGTATAGAGTCAGTAGAAAAGTGGGTGGAATAGGTAAAAGGGTTAGTCAAAGACTATCTTGACTGATACCCCAAGGGAGAAAAAGAAACAAAGTTCTAGTATGTAAAAAATGGTGCATTGTACAGGGTGGGACAAAAATAGGGTTATAATTGTGAGTACATGAAACCCAGAGTTTATTTTTGTATTATTATGTATTAATTATTGTATTTTTCACATGAACAACTTTAAACCTATTTTTTGCCCCACCCTGTATGTACATATAAAAATATTATAAAGGTAAGTAAATAAAATTATTATTAGGTATTATTAACTTTAGGAAAGTAATGCAATAAAAATATGTTTTAGTTTAAAAGTAGTGCTTTCAGTACTGCACATGAAACATACTTTGAATTTCAAAGTGAAAGCAAGCCAGTGATTCCATTGGAATAGGTGACTTCAGAGTTGGGTAAACCCTTTTTGTTCCTTGAATAATGGGAAGCAATGCGAAATAACAGGTAGACTTTCAGAGAAAGATATTTTAAATTTCTTTTTTAAAGGATAGATTATTGATTTTTAGAGAAAGGAAGGGAGAAGAGAGAAACATTGATGTGAGAGGAACATTGATTGGCAGCTTCCTACATGCCCTGTACCATACCGGGGTGAATCAAGCCCAAAACCCAGGCATGTGCCCTGACCAGGAATGGGACCAGCAACCTTTCAGTGCACAGGACAACACCCAACTAACTGAGCCACACCAGCCAGGGCAAGATATTTAAAATTTTTATTGTCAGTTTTCCAACAGTTGCTAGATTTCTAAAAGAGGTAAGATAGACTTAAAATATAGTAAGATTTGCGCTGGCCAGATTGCTCAGTTCATCAGAGTGTCTTCCCAATACGACAAGGTTGCCAGTTTGATCCCTGGACAGGGCACATACAAGAATCAAGCAAAGAATGCATAAATAAGTGGAACAACAAATAAGTATTTTTTTCCCCTCTTTCTCCCTTTCTCAAATCAATCAAAAACAGAAATTTTAAAAAGAGATACAGTAAGATTTGACAAGTTAATGCTTATAAAAATAATTTCATTGAAGGAGTTTGATTAAAATTTACATTTTTAAGAATACATTGAAGAATATTTTAAAAGAATGATATAACACTGAATATTTTTTAGTAGCTTTCATAAACAGACTATTCATAGCAGCCCTGTGATGTGTAGGCTGTGGTATTCTGATATTAATTAAATAAATAAGTAAACTGATAAGCAAAGGGACTAAACTATTTTCTCGGGGAAAATTCCTAAGTACCAGCCAGAATTTTAAGCTAGGCCTCCTGATTCTAAAATATTGTATTTTAAATATTGTCTCTTTTAAGAAGAGTTTATTGCCCAGTTTATAACATCGAGCAGCCCAAGTTTCTTACATAGGCAGTTTGTTTGAACCATGTTTAAAATACCCTTGAAGAGTAATCTAGTATGCTGCATGTGGTTTAATTTAGAGATAATTAGAATGGATGTTGGATATAATATAGCTTATTTCATTTTTATATTAACTTTTCTTTCAGCTGTAATTAGCATGATGTTAAAGAGCTTTGGGAGCTATATTATGGAATAAGCCATACCACAGAATCTTCCATATTTCTTTAAGCTTTGGAATCCTTTTACATGAATCACAACTAATTGGGTATAACAGCCTATACGTACTGCACTCTAACTACTTTTAAAAACCTGAAAGTAGTTTTGATAAACTTCCTTAAATCCTTACCACCTGGGGAAGTGCTGGAGCCAGGGAATCAGTCAAAAATCCTAGGAAGGTGCCCTTGGAAGTCATGATATTTATAAATGTTGTTAAATGGGGATTTGGAAAAGTGAGTCATGGGACTTGGTAGCATGTTTTAATTGCTACCAACAAGACTGGACAGGAGAAATCTTTATTTAGATTGAATATACTTGATATCCAAGAAAAGATTGCTTAAGATGGTTTTAATGATACCCACATGTGTATAGAATCAGTTAATGATGCCTTGAGTAACAATTCCCCGTGTAGACTTTTTTTTAAAACAGAAGGAAAAAGCAGGGGAAACCCTTTGTAAAAATATACATGTTGGCTGCCTAGGATTGTAGCTGCACACAAAGAAACCAACCCATCTAAATACAGAGGTTTTTGTTTATTCTTCCTGCTTATGAAAGATAAATACCTCTTATTAGATAAAGTTCATTCGTCTGCTACATATGTTTGATCACTGGTTTATTTTATTTCTGGTCCTTTTATCTCAGTTCGTCTTCTCATCAAAATAAAGAATTTATATTTGTTAAACTATTATTACTTCACTCCTATGTTTGCCTTATATTTTGGAATTTTGGGTTTTTCCTTCTTGATGGCAAACAATTTTTGCCATCAGCTACATGGTGGGCAGTCCCTAAACTTAAATTAGGGTGTTTTGCTGTTAGCTTGGATATGAAAATAAACCTAATTTTTAAAAATTTTTATTGATTGACTTTAGAAAGAGAGAAAGGGCGGAAGAGAGAGAGAAAAAAAAACATCAATTTGTTTTACTTATTCATACATTCATTGGTTGTGTGTTTTTTTTAATGTTTTTATTGATTTTTTTTGTTTTTTTGGAGAGAGAAAAGGAGAGGGAGAGAGATAGAAACATCGATGAAAGAAAAACAAAAAACAGAAACATCAATGAAAGAGAAACATCGATCATCAATTGGGTGCCTCCTGCTTGGTCCCACTGGGGACCAAGCCTGCAACCCAGGCATGCGCCCCGACCGGGAACTGAACCAGCGACCCCTTGGTGCATGGAACAACACTGAACCAACTGAGCCACACCGGCCAGCCCATTGGTTGATTCTTGTATATGCCCTGACCAGGAATCAAACCCTCAACCTTAGCACATCAGGATGACTCCTTAATCAACTGAGCTACCTGACCAGAGCTGAAAAATAAACCTAATTTAATGTTTTAGGGAGAAGAGTGAGGTGGCACATCTGTGGAATTTTGACTAAGGAGGTTGAAAGGCCTGCATTCCCTATAACTTCTAAGAAGCTGTTTTTGTACTGATCTTTCTGGCCCATCACCTAAGATTTCCTTTCTCCAAAGCCATCCCCTGACTCTCCTACGTCAAGTCTTAGCTCCTTATCCCCTTAGATTTAGAAGCAGACTTGTTTTCTGGCCTACTTTATATCAGTTTGGTTGATATTTGAGCATTTATCATTCTATAATTCTGAAATATGTCCCAGGAAAGTTTTGTGTAGGGGGAAGGAGCACTGGGCTTTGTAAATCTTCAGACCTGGGTTCAAATTCTGACCCTTGCCACTTATTCATTGTGTGATCTTGAGCAAGTTGCTTTTCTCAGCTGTTTTCTGTCTTTAAAATGTTAATGGACTTTTGGATTGTTTCCAGTTTTGGTCCATTAAAAATAAAGCTGCTATAAGCATTCTTTGTGTAAATATATATACTCTTTCTCTTAGGTATATACCTAAGAGTGAAATGGCTGATTATCTTTTTAAGAAACTGCAAAACTTTTTCAAAGTGGTTGTACCATGTTACACTTCCACCAGCAATGTTTAAGAGTCCCAGGTGCTCCACACCATTGCTAGCACTTGGTGTGAGCTGTCTTTATTTTAGCCATTCTATTAACCATTTGTATGCCATAAGCGTTTATAGACTCAAGAGGCGGACCTTTTTTTAATTAAATTCAAAATATCATGGCAGTTAACTGGTTAAATGTGTAGTGGTTTTTTTTCTGTAGTTTGAATTTGCATTTCCTTATTGACTAATATTGCTCATCTTTTCATGTGTTCATTTACTTTCTATATATCTTCTTTGGTGAAGTGTTTAGATCTTTTGCCCATTTTTTTTATTGGGTTAATTGTTTTCCTGTTAAGTTTTGAGAGTTCTTTATATATTCCAGATACAAGTCTCCTCTTGTGACTTGCAAATATTTTCCAATCTGTGACTTGTCTTTTCATTGTCGTGATTTGCAAATATTTTCCAGTCTGTGACTTGTCTTTTCTTTGCCATAACAGTGTATTTCAAAGAGCAAAAGTTTTGAATTTGATATTCAACTTATTGTTTTTACAGATGCCCTTTATCAGATTGAGAAAGTTCCCTGAATTTACTGACAGCTTTCTTGAAATTAGGAATCGATGTTGGATTTTGTCATTGCTTTTTCTGCATCTATGATGTTTGTTTTATAAGTTTAAAATGAATTATGTTGACTTTTTAAAGTAGATATTGTGAATTTTTCAGTGGGAAATTTCAAATACACACAAAAGCCAATGAGTCAACATATACTCAGTATACCCACTACTTAGCTTTATCTTTCATCTATCCCTTCCTATAACATCTGAACTATGGGGGGAGTGAGGGAAGAGGTAGCTAGAGTACTCTAAGTACATCCCAGGTGTTACTTTAACTATAAATGTTTCACAAGGGATATACTTGGAAGTGTCATGTTCCAATCTATAAACAGAAGGACTTCTAAGGTTATGGTAAGATGCAGTAATTTATGAACTTATGATTTATGGTTTAAATGATTAAATTCTTTAGACATTTGCCTTGCTGGTTTTACTGTAGTAAAGCACATCTGTATTATTACTAAACCCACTTTCATTTTAATCATATTGATCACCAGATTAAGAGAAGCAAAATCTTGCTTATTTTTATCTTGTTAAAGTACATTTCACCTTTTTGGGTCAGCCTTAATGCTAACAAAGGAATATTGGTAAACAAAAGTTTAATGTTATATTGGTTTGTTATATCATTCTATAGGATCACATAAACTTTAAAATTTGAGTTTGCTACACCTTTGGTGAGCCAGTTATCTCAGAATTACTGAAATCAAGAACTGGAGGATAGATTAATATATTAATTTTTTTTATGTTAAACATGAGAAAGTTTAGGCCCAATATGTCACAGACAAAAAGGTGAAATGTTGGCAGAAGCTAGAGTATAACTCAGACCTTACAGGTTTTAATATTCTTTTCCTGGGTACCATCTAACATAGCTCTTTAACTTGCTGCAAAAAAGAAGATGGGAGGCATTTCTGGATTTTTGTTGTTGTTGTTGTTTAAATTACCATTTATTGCCCTGGCTGGTATAACTCAGTTGGTTGAGTGTCTTCCTGTGCACCAAAAGGTTGCTGGTTCGTTCCTGGTGAGGGCACATGCCCAGGTTGCAGGCTCAATCCCTAGTAGAGGGTATGCAGGAGGCAGCCAATTGATGTTTTGCTCTCACTTTAATGTTTCTCTTTCTCCCTCTCTTTGTAAAAATCAATAAAAAATATTCAAAGTAATTATGTAAAAAATGACCACTTACTGTCATACTGTATGTTAGACATTGTGCTATAACCTTACTTATAATATTTCCCTGAGAGCTATGTAGTCCCACAAGTTTACAAAAGTTGTATTTCATAAGGCTTATCTAACAGTTCATTTGCTCAGTCACCAAACTTGAAAGTGGTAGATTAAATTAAAATGTGACACAATATTTATTATTTTATTTACTACTTTATTTATTACTGTGCTCTTACTGCCTTCCAATTTTGGCTTCCCTTAAGTTACAATTTATTTGGGTCATTTAATCTCCTGAAGATTCCAGAGTATATAAAGGTAATAGCCTGTTCCTTAAGTATTTGGTGAGTAAAATACTTTTTATCCTCAGTAGCTCCTGTCTGTTATGAGAATGTTAAAAGCAAAATATATTCTTTTCTTCGTTTTAAAGCACTCATGTATGAGGGAACCAGTCATTGGAGTAAAAGTGGGTAAGAATGAACCATTGTCACCCCAGTAAATTCAATTTTTAAAAAAGTGGGGAAGAACATTGATGTGATCTGATGGGTCTTTTATTGTTATTAATCCTCACCTGAGGATATTTTTCCATTGATTTTTAGATAGAGTGGAAGGGAGGGGGAGAGACAGAGAGAAACATCGATGAGAGAGAGACACGTTGATTGGTTGCCTCCTGCACGTGCCTGACCAGGGCCAGGGATTGAGTTTACAACCAAGGTTTTTGCCCTTGATCAGAATCGAACCTGGGACCCTTTCAGTCCATAGGCCAATGCTCTATCCACTGTGCCTAACTGGCCAGGGCTGATCTGATGTGTCTTGAACCTGTCACTAGTAATGACCTGAAGTAGTCACTTCAAAATCTTACTGCTTAATTTATATTCAAATTTATATACTGCTTTGAATTTATATTCAAAGTCAGATTTGATAAAAATAATTTTTACACCTATAAAAGTAATTTAAAATTTATCAGCGTAGTTTTTGGTAGAAATAACTTCCAGACTTCAAATAAATTCAAGACTTTATTGGGGGTTGGTGGTAATTTGGACCTGGATTCGCTTAGATTTTATATTTGGATTAACTGTGGGGGAAAAAGAATTACTAACCAAAGTTATTAGGTTAATAGATTATAAGAAAAATGTTTACTCGCTGAAGGGAACAAGCAACACAGCTATAATGTATGGGAGATCCACGCATGCAAGTGCTTTGATAAGCTACATATTTCTCAGATTGTCAAATACTGTTTAGAAAGCATGATCTTCAGTGTAAGTTAACTTGTGTACATGTGATGAGTGTATCTATGGCCTTGGTAAAACTACTTAGGAAAGGAGTGTACACTTAGGAATAAAGGGCCTCAGACTAAACCAGTGGTTGGCAAACTGCGGCTCG
>NW_005359064.1:1683302-1766619 GCF_000412655.1 Myotis brandtii | reverse complement strand
CACAAAGTTTCAATCGCACTGTACATGTGCGCCCGCACGTGGTATTTTGTGGAAGAGCCACACTCAAGGGGCCAAAGAGTCGCATGTGGCTAGCGAGCTGCAGTTTGCCGACCACTGGACTAGACTCAGGGAAACTAACAATCAAGGGTGAATTTGCAAAGGAGATTCCAAAAGAGAAGTTTAAAATTATTCTATGCGAATTCAGAGATTTTTCTTCTTAGAATTAGATCTCCATTTCCTTAACACTACTATTGTTCAACTCTTTTGGATTATGTGGGCGGGCACTTAATAATATGGGATTTATAGAACTTTAAAAACAGAAAAACATAGGAAAGGTTACATTTACCTGGGTGGGGAGGAAAATAAGGCTTCAATTTGAAAGAACATGAATACATTTTAAAGGTAGATGGGTCATGTGAATAGAGAATTAGTGTAGTGCATGTCAGTGACTTGAGACCAGAGTTAGTTCAAAAGATCTTTATCTCACTAGACAAGGAAGACAGAAAAAGTGGATTAATATGACATAGAGTCTGTTGTTGCTTATAATACTCATCCTTAAAATTATATATGAATTCAAGCCTAACAAACTCAATTTGAATCTTTTTAGTATCTTTAGAACAAGTGAACTCAGGTCTTAGGGAGTTCAGAATGAACTAGAAACACTATTGGTGCTACTTTGGATTTAAGCACAAATATAAGTGAATAATTCCAGTGTAAAACATATAAATGCATTCTTATTGCACAACATTATGTAGCTAGTTTTGGAATTAAGGAAGTGATATGCTTACTAAATAAATGGAATAAAGGTTTGATGGACAATGTAAAAAATAAAAAAGAAAGAAAGCATGATTTTTGGTAGCTAATTGGAAAGCAGATAAATACACTGATATCTTACTTGTTTATGTGTATACTTTAGGGAAATGTTTTTTGAAATATTCATAGAATGAACTTGAGCAAATTATTCTTGCTTAAATTAATTGAGATTAAACATGCTATAGGACAATTTCATACTTGTAAAAGTTTCATTGGAGAAATGCATGGATCGTCTTTCTCCTTTGCTAGTGGGTGTAGGGTTCTTATGATATCTCGAGAAAAAGAATTTTCTGAGACTCGCACAGGAGTATGAGTGATTTTTATTTGGGTGGAATTACATCTCTCGGTTTCCAAAGTCCCATTTTCCTTAATCCAGTCCTGGAAGATGTGCAGCTGGGGATTCAGTAGAGCTAGAAGCAAAGCCAGAGTCCAGAGTTTCCGTTCCATGGTGGAGCTGGGTGTGGTGTAGCATCAGGCTAGTTGTAGTCCATTAGTCAGTTGTGTGGAGGGTCCACATGGTGTGAGCATGAGAGTCCTGCAACCAGGAGAGCAAGAGGCAAAAGAGCCAAGAGCGAGAACTTTGTTTAGGAGATTAAATATCTTAAATCTTCCCATAATTGCAGTGGCCATGCCTACTCTGGCCAGTCACCTATTCCCAGGTATGACTGACAGACAAGTACCGTCCCTGTTTCACCCAGGCTTTACTGGGCATGTATCTAAACTGCAGCTTCTTGACAAAATTGTACAAAATGGCATCCCCATAATATTTGGCCTTCCCTTTACTCCTTTGCAGTTATTCATAACTAGGTTAAATTACAACAGTATCATTAGATCATTTGTCAGGATTTCATAAACATTTAATATTTATATTTGTAGGGAAGGTTTCTGATAAACATATTTCCACGAAGTACAAATTGAAACTTGACATACCTGTTTGCTTAAGGCTATAAGGTCCTTCAGATTTGTTTTTCTTTTTTGTTGTTAATTTTTGTCCCTAGGCTGTGACTTAATTGCATTTCTGCTACATCATTAGACCAGGGTTGGAAAATTTCTGAAAGGGCCCGATAGTAAATATTTTAGGTTTTGTGGGTCATGTGCTGTTTGTTGTACCTACTTAGATCTGCCTTGTAAGGTGAAAGTGTTACTGGAGAAACAAATTTCTCCATCGCTTGTGGGAGCAGGGTTCTTACAATGTCTTTAGAAAGTGAATTTTCTAATATTCACAAGGGAGAATGAATGGTTTTTATTGGCGTGGTGTTACAGTCCTCAGGTTGTAAAGTCCCATGCCCCTTAAACCAGTCCTAAAAAAGGTACAACTGGGTTCCAGTAGAGCCAAAAGCAAGGCCAGTATCCAAAGCTTCTGTTCCATGTTGCAGCCGGGCCCAGTTTGGCATCGGGCTAATTAAATTCCATTTGTGTATTGTGTGGAGTCCACATGGCCCACACAATGTGTGTGCCCCACTGCAACAGGAGTCAGGTGCAAACAGCAAGAGAGAGAGCCAAGAGCCTAGGCAGTGATGACACGCGAGGTGACACGCGAACTCATTTTTTTGGTTGATTTTTCTTTGTTAAATGGCATTTAAATATATAAAATAAATATCAAAAATATAAATCTTTGTTTTACTATGGTTGCAAATATCAAAAAATTTCTATATGTGACACGGCACCAGAGTTAAGTTAGGGTTTTTCAAAATGCTGACACACCGAGCTCAAAAGGTTCGCCATCACTGGCCTAGGGAGCAAACTTTCTTTGTTCGGAAGTTTATTCAGATTTCATGCCCTTTCAGTGGCCACGCCTATTCTGGCCACTGACTTGCTTCCAGGTGTGACTGAGAGACAAGCACCTTTCCATATCACTAAGACCTTACGGGGCATGGGTCTGTTGTACAGTCCCTTCCCCCATGTATCAATGGGGAAAAGACTTGTAAAGTGTTAAATTAGCAAAGCTGTATAAAAGGCATGCCTATATTACTTAGTCTTCCCTTTACTCCTTTCCTGTTAAGTAATAGCCAAGTTATTACCAAGGTATCAAAAGCAGTCATAGACAATACATAAATGAGTGAGCATAGCTGTCTTCCAATAAACTTTATTTACAAAAACAGACATGGGCTAGTTTAACCTGTTGAACACAGGTTGCCGATCCTGCACTATACTGTGGTAAGTTCAAGGTCTGTAACATTTTTATTCTTTAGCCATCACAGTGTCCAGCACACAGTAGGCCTTTATTGCATACTTGCTGGGTGAGATGAATCTTAATTTTTCTGGCCACACTAGATAAGGACATAAATCTAACTTGCAGTCAAATAATGAAATAATTTATTTTAAACTAAACTGTTACTTTGAAAACTTCAGCCCTACACAAAACATTCAGCCCTACACAAAACATTCAGCCATTGTTAGCATTTTGCCAATTTTCTCTATTTTTCTCTATAATAATTTATATACACGCAATGTAATGTATACATTTTTTTAAAAATATATTTTATTGATTTCTTACAGAGCGGAAGGGAGAGGGATGGATAGAGAGTTAGAAACATCGATGAGAGAGAAACATCGATCAGCTGCCTCCTGCACATCTCCCACTGGGGATGTGTCCGCAACCCAGGTACATGCCCTTGACCGGAATCGAACCTGGGACCTTTCAGTCCGCAGGCCGACGCTCTATCCACTGAGCCAAACCGGTTTTGGCTATACATTTTTTTTAATTGATTTCAGAGAGGAAGGAAGAGGGGGAGTGAGAGAAACATCAATGATGAGAGAGACTCATTGATCAGTTGCCTCCTGCACACCCCCTACAGGGGATCGAGCCTGAAACCCAAGCATGTGTCCTGACTGGGAATGGAACCAGTGACCTCTTGGTTCACAGGTTGATGCGCAACCACTGAGGGCTGGGCCCTCACAGTACATTTTTAATCTTTTTATTTTATAGTACATATTTTTTGCTTTAAACAGTTAATTATCCTTTAAAGAGATTTTTTAAAATAAGAAGGCCTTTGTATTTACCCATATACTTACCATTTCTGTTGCTCTTCATTTCTTTGTTGTAAATCCAGATTTCCATCTGGTATAACTTTTTTCTTGAAGTACTTTCTTTAATCTTATAATGCAGGTCTGCTGGTGATAATATCTGTCAGTTTTTGTATGCCTGAAAAAATCTTTATTTCACCTTTGCATTGAACAATATGAATTTCAAAGATATTTGAAAGATTTCTATTTACAGGGTATATAGAGTTGGAGGTTGACATTGTTTTTTCTTTCAGTCTTCTGGCTTGTATTGTTTCTGATGAGAAATTTGCTGTAATTCTTGTCTTTCTCTTCTGTGTATAATGTTTTTCTCTGACTGCATTCCAGAATTAACTATCAGTGTTTGACATTTTATTTACTTACTAGAGGCCTGGTGCACGACATTTGTGCACTGGGGGGGGGGGGTCCCCTCAGCCACCTGCGCCCTTTAGCAGTCTGGGAGCCCTCGGGGGATGTCCAACTGACGGCTTAGCGCTGCCGCAGAGGTGGGAGAGGCTCCTGCCACCACCGCTGCGCTCACCAGCCGTGAGCCTGGCTTCTGGCTGAGCAGCGCTCCCCCTGTGGAGCGCACTGAACACCAGGGGGCAGCTCCTACATTGAGTGCCTGCCCCCTGGTGGTCAGTGCGCGTGATAGCGACTGGTTGTTACGCCATTTGGTCGATTTGCATATTACCTTTTTATTATATAGGACAAGTTGTGTTCTAATTGAATGTGTAAGTTCTCAGGTCTCTGTGATTACTCTTTTCTGATCACTGCTCTGTGACCAAACTTTAGAGTTTCTACAGCCTCTTGACTCCTTTGTTTCTAGAGGCAATTTAGAACATACCTGTAAAAAAAAAAGCAGAGAAAGCATCCTTCTGTTGTTCATGGCTTCTGAATTGATTCCAAGATTCTCTTGTGATTCTTTGTACCATTTCAGACTCATAAAGGGCAGTTTTACTTAAGCTGCTTCAGACAGGCAAGGGGTGCTTTTTAGTTTCAGAGTATTATAAGGAGTATTTCTGATGTCTCTGATAGTTGGTGTGGATGACTACAGCTCAGAGTCTGATGTGATTATTATACCTTCAGCCCTGGACTTTGTCTCACAAGATGAAATGTTGACGCCACTGGGGAGATTGGACAAGTATGCTGCAAGTGAGAACGTATTTAACAGGTATGTGCATATTTTTTTCACTAAAGTAGAAATGGAAGGATGGTTTTTATTACATTAATTTCAGGAGGGAAAATAAAATTACCCAGTTTAAAGTAGGTATTATTAACATGAGCAGTCTGAGTCTCCAAGTTCTCTTAATAATTAATCATAGCCACGGCCTCTTTTATAGTTGTTTGCTCCTTGATCCTAGAAAGCATACAGCACTCTTTCTTTGCTTTTTGGCAAAAAAAAAAAAAAAAAGAAGAAGAAGAAAAAAAGAAAGAGAAACCGTTGCTTTTTGCTATTAGACATAATTTTGATATTCATATAAAGAAATTCCTAAGGAGTACCTTATTCTTTCAGCAGATGATGTTGTATACTTACCTTGTGCCAGATGATGTTCAAGGGAATTGTGACATGCAAGTGACTAAGATAACACTCTTTCTAATGCATTGTTTCTCTTATGGTCATAGACCACCTGTATCAGACTTTTCTGGGAAATCTGAAAGTCTTTGCTTAAATTTTTTTTGAGTATAGATGTATAAAAGTCATTTAGTAAAAATATGTAAAGATGTTTTATATAATGAAGAATGAATAAATTTTCCCATTGTTGTACTTGAAAATTACTGATATGAATTTTCAGTGACTTTAGAAATTTGTTAAATCAGGTAAAGATGAAAAATATTTTCGTGAATATTCAATTTCATCTTGTTAAAATAAAATCCATGATGGCATATATCACTAAAGGAAATTAGGGACTTAATATATGCTATTAAATGTATAATGAAAAAATTTCTTTGAAACTATGTAGATTCTGCCTTTTGAAATTCTGAATGTTAACTATTGATGCCACTGAACACTATGTAATTTTTTTTGTGTGTGTGTAGACAAATGGTGGCCCGGAGTTTGCTGGATACATTGAGGGAAGTCTGCGATGATGAAAGAGATTGTATTGCTGTTTTGGAAAGAATTAGCAGATTAGCTGACGATTCAGGTATGTTTATGCAGAGAAAGTTTTCATTTACCAAATTTGTGTTTTTAAAACTAATGAAAAACTTAGTGTAATAAGAAATTTCTTTAAAATTTTTCCTAGGTAAATTGTCTAACCTATTAGTAGCAAGAAAATAAAAACCTGTTATTAAAATCCAAACATCTTATAATGGACCCAATATACAACTTTAAAGTTAATGTATATAATCCATCTTCCTAAGCAAATAAGGAGCTTAGAATCTTTAAACCTTTGTTCTGCCTTATTTTATCAACTTTTATCTTGATTTTTTGTTCCCCTAAATTTAGCATTTATATTTTTATGATTTGATATAGTAAATGTGTTATTAATTTCTGTTTGTTGAAATCCAAAACTCTTCTGGACGTATTCATGCATAATTACCTTTAGGTAACTTTAATAATATTAGTAATAGGTGCCAAAGTTCTAATTAGGTCTGATGTAATGACTTGTATTGATAATCCATCATGTCTGTTTGTTTGTCAGCAACTTGCATCTCTTCTATGAATTGTCTATTCATTTTCTTTCTTGTATTCATTTGAACAGTGGGTTCGGGGTATATTTAGTTATTAATATTTTATTGTACATTATTTTGTTCTAGGCGGTTTTACCTTTTAATTCAGTATGTAGCATCTGTTGCCTATAATGAAGCCTTTATAAAGTGAAATGTGCTGGTATTTAGTTGATTTTGGATTTGTTCACCTTGAAAGGGCTTCCGACTAAAAATATTGTCTTTCATTGCTTTTGATCTAAAAATAAACACAACTTGTGGGTCTTAAATTTACCTAGAATTAATGTGAGGTGTGCAGTATAGGAATCTTTTTTTCTGGTATAACTAGCTTATTTTCTTACCATTATTTATTGGATAGTTCATTCTTTTGAAACCCAGAGATTTGAAATGCCATATTTGTCATATTTAAATATGCCATATATACTTGGGTCTTTTCAGGACTTTTTGGTTTTGTAAAAAAATCTTTTAATAGTCTCCTTTAATATCACATACCTTTTTAGTCTTAGTTAAGTCTAACTAGAAATCCTCCATTCATTGACTAAACTTAAATTAGAAGCCAGTTCTTATGACTTGTCCGAGGAGGTTTTTATTTTTTATATATATTTTTTTGTTAAACCTCAATTGAGGATATTTTTCCATTGATATTTAGAGAGAGTTGAATGGGGGGGGGGGGGGAGAGAAACATCGATGTGAGAGAGACACATCGATTGGGCCCGAGGATCCAGCCTGCAACTGAGGTACGTGCCCTTGATTGATTAGAATCAAACCTAGCACCCTTCAGTCCGAGGGCTGATGCTCTATCCATTGAGCCACACTGGCTAGGGCCCGAGGAGGTTTTTAAATAGAGTTTATAGATAATACCATATTATAGTTGATGTGACTTGGATACTTAATCTTTAGCACAGTATGGCACAGTGTAGGTAATGAATAAACTCATCCAGTCACTATAGGAAATGATTGCATTCTAAGTGCATACTATGAAGATACAAGCTTGGGTTGGGGGTAAGGTTCTCCTTTAACTCATAGGGTTGACCTGTACCAGTATATGATTGTGAAAAGGATTGCAGAGTTAGAGAACATCTTGTAAAACCTTTTATAATGAGGATGAAAGTAAACCTTTCCTAAATACTCTCAAGCCCAGGCAAAGATTTTATTATTGTGGGGAATGTTTGCTCACATTTTTATCATTTCAATAGAACCAACTGTGAGAGCAGAGCTGATGGAACAGGTGCCTCATATTGCATTGTTTTGTCAAGAAAACCGGCCTTCAATCCCATATGCTTTTTCCAAATACTTACTACCTATTGTGGTTAGATATCTCGCAGATCAGAATAATCAGGTAAGAGTGCCATTTACATGTTCTTAATGGAAATTTATCTAGTATGATATATGTAGAATGATCCGTTCATTTAAATATTTTTTCCTGTTTGTCACTGTTATTCTGTTTTACAAAAGACTATTTGTCTTAGACAAGCTGTGTTGAGAATTTGGCAAATCTAGGTCTCCTTAATGCTATTATAGACAATGCCTCCTAGCTGCATCCTCACTTGGTCACTTGGCTCCCTCATAGGTGTCTCTCAGAGAGTTTCTTTGTGAGACATTTTACAAGATGGCTTCTTTGTTCCACTTCTGTTATAACACAATCTACCAGGTTCTATCTTTGCAGTACTTGAAGAAAATAGCCATACGTTTTTCTTTGCATGGTTTTACTAGTTGAGATGAGAAGTCTTCAGTTTTGTAAAGTCAAGTAATAGAGTTATATCATGTATGTACTTTGCTATGTCATGTCTGTACTTTGTTTACCGTATACTGTTAATTTTTTCCTAGGTAAGAAAAACAAGTCAGGCAGCTTTGCTGGCTCTGTTGGAGCAAGAGTTAATTGAGCGATTTGATGTGGAGACCAAAGTGTGCCCCGTCCTCATAGAGCTAACTGCCCCAGATAGCAATGACGATGTGAAGACAGAAGCTGTGGCTGTAAGTAGAATGTGATTTTTAAAATTTAGGTAAAAATTAGTCCTATATTGACTAATAGAAGGTGCTCAATAAATACTATGCTACATTATGTGCTATAGGGTTTATACATATATTAGGTATCAAAGTAGCCACAAATAATTAGAATTTGAAATAGAATGACTGGCAACAAGGAGACATAGGCTTACAAGAAAAGAGGTGTTATTTTTTGTGGGCCCCATATTGTGCCAAGCAACTGGAAATTAGATGGTTCTGTCACTGGGCTCAAGCAAGATATACAGCAGGAAAATAAGTAACTGTAAGATATTATTATGTCAAAATGGAAAAATAAGATGGGAGAAAAAAACAGTGCAGTTAAAAAAACTGTATTGAATAAAGAAACATTTGACCCCCTTTAATTGCTGTTGAACACTTTTCTAGGCATTGTGTAAGCACAGTAGGAAAAAAATAGTAATACTTGGATCCTGCCCTTGATACTATGGTCTTTGGGGGAAGGGTAGTCAAGCAAGTAATTTTACTTGATGTAAATTATGGTTATTAATGATATACAGATACTAATTCATTATACACATAATAAAGTCAAGCATAATAGTACATTTTCTGGGTTTTTTTTAACATGGTTAAATATTTTTATAGAAAACCATAAAAAATAGGGTATGAATTAGCATATATAGTAATATCTGTTGCACTTCACATCTATGGTTCCTGAGTTCAGATAGTAAGAATTCTGATCATAAATTAGGAAACTGATAAATTCACCTGAAAATTTATTCAAATCTGTTTGGAATAGAGTTTACTATTTAAACCTAAACTAAAATAATAAACATCTTTGTTGATATAAAAAAAATCAAACCAAAATTTTATGGTACTTCTGAAACATTAGTAGGATGAATTTGATCATCTTTCTAATCCATTTCCCTTAGAATTTCCTTGATTTTGTTATTTTTATATACGAAAGTACCAGTTAATAAGGTTAGATACTCTGGTACAGGTTAAGGTTTAGATACTTTTTCCCCAGTAATCCCATTTTTATTGAAGTGAAATTCACATAGTATACAATTAGCCATTTAAGTTAAATAACATTTAGTATTTTCATAATGATGTACATCCACCACCTCTGTCAGGTTCTAAAACATAGATTTTTTTTTCACAAGTTCCTCATGAAGGGAAATCAATTTCAGCATCATTGTTGGTTTGTATTGAGCAGAGTTTAACTTGCTCTGCTATAATTTGTGATAGGATTTAATAATAGTAAAATATTGTAATGACAGTAAAAAGACTATACAGAGCACTGAATGAAACTTGTGATGCTCTTGCAATTGGTTCACATTTATTTTGTCATGTTTTTCATTCCCTGACTTCCCAGCTGTTCTCTATCTTGGGAATAATTTATTCTAATATTTATAGATCAGTGGTACAGTATAACTTTGGCTCTTTAACCTAGGGCTTGGAAATTCTTAGAAACAGCATAGAGTCAAATAACAAAACTGGCTTTGGGGTTTAGGAGATGTAGGTGTTATCCCCAGTTCTAAGGATATTTCCACTTGTTCATTGCTGACTTACAGAAATGAATATGATTTTTGTATTCTGACATGTTTGTATCCTGCAAACTTTCTAAATTTGTTTATTTGTTCTAGTGACTTCTTTGTAGATTCTGTGGAATTTTCTATGCAGACAACTGTGTCACATATGAGTAGAGCTTTCTTTCCAATCTGTATGCCTTTTATTTGTCTTATTTGTATGGCTGGGAGTAGATAGAATAGATGAATAGATAAACGATGAGAAATCATCAGAAATCTTTCTATATCAACTGTGGGGCAAATTTATTTAAAGACTGTTGGGCTGGTTTTCAAACAGTTCATCCTCACTTTGCCTAGCACTGCATTAATTGACACGTGTGTGTCGGAACTGTGTCCTTGCCTTCCCTGGAACCTAGGCTTTGCAGAGTAAGGATGTCGTTCCAGTATGCACAAGTTTCATTTAAAATAGTACTTTGTAAAGTAAGGACTGCCTCTGTTCAGTCTTTCTTAGCAATATAGATATACTAAACCCAGATCCTTCTTATAGATACTCTTTCCCACTAAATTAAATAGTCAACATTTATTTTCTTACTGAGAAAATGTAGGGTTTTACTGCTTTTAAAGTTAACAGGAAAAATGATTAATAAGATTGAAACTGTAGACGAAAATGAAGTTTTAATGATTTTCTCTGGGTTTACTATGCATTTAGTAACTATTGGTGATTACTATCTATTTTTCTGTCTTCAACTCAGATAAGATGAATTTTTTGTAATGGTATAATGATGCCATATCATATATTATATATTCTTAAGTTATATGCTTCTAATAAGTTAGCAAACTTAACTGGGAAAGCCTTGTTTAAAGATATTTTCAGTGTATTTTTGTTCTTATTTATTTTAGATAATGTGCAAAATGGCTCCAATGGTTGGGAAGGACATTACAGAGCGTCTTATCCTGCCTAGGTTTTGTGAGATGTGCTGTGATTGCAGAATGTTTCATGTTCGAAAGGTATTTTTTTAGTCTTGTTTGTTTGTTTGTTTGCTTAAGAACACTTGGTTCTAGTGTTTACTATATTGATATGTGAAATTTAGAAGATTATTTTTAGCCCAGCCAGTGTGGCTCAGTTGGTTGAGCATCATCCCACGCACAAAGTGGTCACTGGTTAGATTCCCCATCAGGACACATGCCGGGGTTGCGGGCTAGATCCCCAGTAGGAAGCATGCAGGAGGCAGCTGATTGATGTTTCTCATCAGTGTTTCTGACTCTCTTTCTCTTCCTCCCTCCCTCTCTAAAAACAAAAAAAAAATCAATTAAGAAAACGCAAATTAAAAAAATAAAAATAAAGGGTTATTTTTAAAGAACCTTATATACTTTGAAATGTCAATGATGCTTTTGTTGTCAGGTCTGTGCTGCCAACTTTGGAGATATCTGCAGTGTAGTTGGCCAGCAAGCTACTGAAGAAATGCTGGTAAGTATTACAGAAACAGAGGAGTAATAAAGGAGTAAGTAGTGCATTACAAAATAGCACATAAAGTTTAAAGTGCATACATTTACTCCCAGATTTTATTAATACAATTTCACAAATATAAACCAGAGGGGAGTAGGACTTTGAGTTTAGGAGTTTAAATTTCTGTAATCTGAACTGTGCTTTTATAAAGACAGTTTGTTAAAAATGCAAATATGGCCCTGGCTGGTGTGTGTTCAGTGGTTAGAGCATCGGCCCACATACCAAAGGATCTTGGATTCGATTCCTGGTCATGGTCGTGTACCTGGGTTGCAGGTTCAATCCCCAGCTCTGGTCAGGGCACATTCAAGAGGCAACCAATCCATGTATCTCTCACATCATGTTTCTCTCTCTCTTTCTCTCTCTCTCTTTCTTCCCCTCTTCATCCCTCCCTCTCTTTCACTCTCTAAAAAAAACCAATGGGAAAAAATATCCTTGGTAACGATTAACCAAAAAAAAAAAGCAAGTATGTGTAAGGACCATTGATCAATTTTTACCTCTCTCATTTTTATTAAACAAATCAATTCTTATTTATTCAAATTAATCTTTATTAGCAATCCTCAAGTCTTTCAGTGACAAATCAACAGCTGGTTCTTTTTAAATAGTTAATTCATAAAATATATATACTTAATGTACAAGTTAACATACTTTGAGAGTTTCTGGAAATATTTGTTATGCAAAATAAGTTTAGGTATAAGCTCTTGAAAAACAACATTTAAGCTATCTTTGTTGGAAGTATTTTGTTTTTTCATAGCCAATAGTTTGTGAATTAGATGTATTTCATTTAAAATTACTGAGTATTAATGCTAAACAGGTCTTCTAAATTTTGTTAAAATCTAATACTGTAAAACACTTTAAAAGTAGAAAATGAAATAACACTGCACAAATACTTCAGAGATATTGCGAGTTTGGTTCCATACCACCACAATAAAGTAAATGTCACGGTAAAGAGAGTCACGTGAATTTTTTGGTTTCCCAGTACATATAAAGATTATGTTTACATTATACTGTAGTCTATTAAATGTGCAATAGCATTTTATCTAAAAAAAAATGTACATACCTTAATTTAAAAAGACTTTATTGTGCCCTGGCCAGTGTTGTGTTGTTCAGTGGTTGGAGCATCAGACCGCACACCAGAGGGTCGTTTGTTCAATTTCCTGTCAGAGGGTTACAAGTTCGATCCCTGGCACCAGTCGGGGTGCATGTGGGAGACAACTGTCGATATGTCTCTTTCACATGAATGTTTCTATTTCTCTCCCTCCCTCCCAACCTCTCTCCTTTCCTTCCACTCTCTAAAAATCAATGGGAAAAATATCCTTGGGTGGGGATTAATTTAAATAAATTAAATAAATAAATAAATAAATAAATATACTTTATTCCTAAAAAATGCTAGCCATCGTCTGAGTCTGTTGAAAAAATGGTGGCAATAGAGTTGCTTCATGCAGGGTTGCCAGAGCGAAGCACAATAAAATGAGGTATGCCTGTATTGCACTCTGTTTGTCTGCCTAATGAAACACTGTCCTTGCATAGCTGCCTAGGTTTTTTCAACTTTGTTCTGATAACGTATGGGGAGTCCGGAAAGCTTGTGCTGAATGCTTCATGGCGGTTTCATGTGCAACATGTCAAGAAATCCGACGGACTAAATTATCAGCACTATTTATTAATTTGATCAGTGATCCTTCACGTTGGGTAGGATTTTGTTTTAATTACTATTTTTGTAAATAATACATTTTACCGCAAACATGATTTGGAGTTCATAATTCAAGTTATAATTTGTTATTTAAGGCATGTTATTTTTCATTCTAGGAATAGACAATAGATAGACAGCTGTATTAACTTTTGTTTTTTTAAACTGGACAAACTTTCTGTTCAAATATAAAACATGTTCATTCCATTGCTATGATGTATCTATTGATTTTCAGGTTTTAAGCCAGGGGTGGGGAACATCTGGCCCACAGGTTATAAAAGGCCCACGAAATCATTTGGTCTGGCCCTACCGAGGCATTAGGGGTGACCAAATATGCAGGCTAATGTTTAAGTTGATAATTTTGTATGGCCCATGAATGGCCCTTGGCAGAAAAAAGGTTCCCTACCCTTGTACACTAACCTTTAATATCTGGCATGTCTCACTTGGTCATAGTGTAATAATTCTTTATATGTTGGATTTTGCTAGTATTTTGTTAAGGATTTTTATATTCATATATGAGGTAATGGTCTGTAGTTTTTTCTTCTATGGCTTTTTATTATTTATGCTATCAGGGTAATAATGGCCTCATAGAACAAGTTGGGAAGTGTTTCCTATTCTTCTATGGTTTGGGAAGAATTGGTAATAATTCTCTTTTAAATGTTTAATAGAATTCAGGAGTGAAGCCAAGTCATCTGGGCCTGGGCTTTTCTTTGTGGGTATAGTCTTTTTTATTACTAATTTAATCTCTTCACTTGTTATAGGTCTATCCATATTATCTATTTCTTCAAATATTTTGTCTTCTCTCTTCTTCTGGTATTCCCATTACACATATGTTGGTGTGCTTAAATGGTGTCTCGCATTATTCTGAGATCATGTTTATTTTCCTCCTATTCTCTTTTCTCTGTTTTTCATCTTGTATAAGTTATATTGATATACCTCAAGTTCACTAATGTTTTTTCTACCAGTCCAGATCTATTGTTGAATTCATGTAGTGAATTTTTTATTTCAGCTATTATACTTTTCAACTTCAGAATTTCCATTTGGTTCTCTTTTTAAATATCCGTCTCTTTATTAGTATTCTTTATTTGATATGATATTATCCTCATACCTTTACTTCTTTAATCATGCTTTCCTTTAGTTCTGTGAACAATTTATAATGGCTGCTTTGAAGTGGTTTTTTTGTTGTTAAGTCCAGCATTTTATTGCTCTCACACACAGTTTCTGTTAGTTAATTTTTTTTTTTTTCAGTGTATGGATCATACTTTTCTGTTCCTTTCCATGCCTTGTAATTTTTTGTTAGAAACTGGACATTTTAGTTAGATAATGTATTGCAGCAAATTTGGGTATTGATACCCTTCTTGGGAGCTTGTAATTGTTATTTGTTTGTTTAGTGACTGAGGGAATACTTTAGTGGATTCTTATTTCCCCTTCAGGAGGCACAACTTTGGGTCTGCATGCCCACAGTCACCCTTGGGATGAGAACATTTTGGTGGGAGTGGGAGGTTCACCAGCTTGAGGTTCCCTTGTCTTATCTCTCCCAGCCTCACCAACTCGGGCATGGGCTTTGAGGGCCTCAGGATTCTGATCCCCATCCAAGGTAGAGCCTCTATTCCACTAATGGGCCTCAGGTAGAAGGGAACCCCCAGCACTCCACTGCACTTGCCCAGGACCTATTCTCAGCAACAGGTAGCTGAGGGCAGGGGTGCAAATGCTGAAAGCCCTCCAGCTGGGAGCTGGAGGAGAGGGAGCCCACTGTTCTTGGCTACAGCAGTCTGGAATGGCAGCTCAGCCTCCCTGAGCTGGCCTTGGTTCATATACTCAGACTCTCAACTTTTTTACTGAGCTTTTGTGGATTTTATTGACTGGATATTACTTAATTTGTTGTTCGCCTTTAGGGCTTTTCCAGAGGTGTTGAATGGTGGAGTTTTTTCCCATTTCACTGGAGAGTGTGGGCCAGTGGAGTTCCTTATGCTGTCATGCCAGAAGTTGATCTCAGGATCTCACCACATCCATTTTCAAAACAAAATTTACATACAGGAAGAGACTTAAGCCTTAGTACTATTTTAATGTGTTTATTATCATCTTGTATAAGATTATTAGAAAGGACTTTGTAGCTTATTTGAAGTTTTTATTTTGAAATTTTAACTACTATGTTAGAGCAACATGTGGTATTTCCTGTTAATTTGGGAAGAGGTATATATTAAAGTGAAGGATTCCTTAAATCTCAGTCATTTGAGGTATCTATAAATCTATGCCTATTTGAGACAAGCTCACAGTTTTAATATCCAGAGTAGACTAAATGCGTGCATATAATTTTAAAAGTTACTTTTGTGCTTTTATGGAAATACAAAGAAGAAAAAAAATCTAAGTTAGCACACACTATTCTTTTTGCTATCATGAGTGTAATTCTAGCCTTTATAAAAAATCAATTTAATAATTTGGTAATTACTTCTCCAAGCAGGTCAATACCAATATTTAAATACCAACATGTATTTATTTGCCTTTGTAAAATTTACACATCTCATGTAATCCTTATTTTAAAACTTGGAAAAGGTATTGTTATGCCTAAAAGGTGAAATCTCAGGGAAATTGGTTTATAGTTTTTCCCCATCATAGTTGTTTTTGTCAGATTGTGTCCATCCTTCTATTTCCTCCCATGAACATCTCCTTTACAAATGCTTGTGGTTTTTAATTATATTTACAGACATAATACAGGAACACAGTATGAAGTAAAATTCTATAACCTTTTCAGTTCTCCTACTTGAGACATTTATTGATAACAGTAATATATGCTTCCAGAGTTTTGTGAAAAATATTTTAAGTCAATATTGTATTTCTGATAAGTATGTATATAGTTCCCATACATCTGCCTTGCTTCCTTGTAGTGAATAAATTACAGTCTTTCCTATCCTAAAACATTAAACAGATTTATCACATTTTGTGGACTTTATAGCTTTATATTTTCTGTTTGGCATCTTGATTTTATTCATTCTTATTGTTCCTGAGAACACAACAGGACTTTCTTTAGTTTTGTTCCATGTAAATGTTTTATAGGATCTCATATTCATACTCTCATGGTTTAAATATTCAAGCCAGGATAAAAAAGAAAATTGAAAGTAAAAAAGAAAGTAGTTTATAAAGAACATTAAATTCTAGCTGAGGAATGATTTATAGTTCTGAATCTGTGTTTCTTTTAGGAAAACTTTATTATTATCTTAAACATACTTCATTAAGTATGTGGAAAGTAGATTGTTAATAATCCCATATTTTTATGTTTCATGACTGTTTTTCTTTTCTTCTAGGTTCGCCAAGCAGCTTTTCAGTCTCTGGGACCTTTCATATCTACTTTTGCTAATCCATCAAGCTCAGGCCAGTATTTTAAAGAAGAAAGCAAAAGTTCAGAAAATACGTCAGTAGAAGACAAAAATAGGTATAAATTTTTAAAACTTTGCTTCCAGTTTTACTGCTTAGGAACATTTTCTTTTTCATTTTCACTATTTTATAATAAGTTCTTTTTGGAGAATTTTCTGTTTCTCTTGATTATACAAATTGGTAAATATTTTTATAATTCTAGTTTTAAATACATTTGTTAAACGTTTTGGTTGCTTGTATATTAAATGAGTAAATGAAGATGCACGTGACACACTTAGTTTGAAGCCAGTCACATGGAAAACTATAAATGATGGATTCAATAGTAGTTTGGAATAAGTTTACTTAATAAATTATTACCTAGGAAATAATCTGTTGACATTTAGAATATATGAGGTAATGGTTGTACAACTTAAAGGGTTTGGTTTTTTAAGGAATAAATCCTAACTTAGGTATATATTTTAGTATATAGTCCATTTCTTACTATTATTTTTCCTTCCAATCAGTTATTTAATTGTGGATCTTGGATTCTCTGTCTACAGAATGATGATTGTAATCTCAGTTGAGGAGGAAAGTATTCTAATGATTAGCACTGAATTTCTGTACTTAGTAACTAGAATATCAGTTTTAAGTGTATTAAACTAATAGGGCAACAGGTTTTTAAATGAAACTTAGAGGACAACTCATTTTTATTTTTAAAATTTTTGCATTTAAAAAATTTAATTGAGTATAGTTTTTTTTAATTATATTACATACTTAGGGAAAAAACAATTCAAACATTACTTAGTGCATGGGAGTTAAGCACAAATTTTTGCAGGTGTACATTTGAAATAATTGAATACCTGTTTTTGAAACAGCCCCTACTATAATGCTTGAGTTACCATAGTGCTTTGTCCCTCCCTTGTCATAATGCTAATGGACATTTTCTTCTGTAGGTCTTGATACTGTGATATTTGCTTTCTTGGTGTTTTGATTTGGCAGTTCTTCCTTTCTTCTCTGCTGCCTTGTTTTACCTTTTTGCCTGTTCTCCTACTGTCCTGCTGAATAGCCAAACAAACCTGAGGTACTGTTTTTTGTAAAGGAAGAAAAATCACTCTAAACCTGCCTTCCTAGCAAGCACAATCAGTTCTTTCGAAAACAGCTGCTGCAAGGAATTTGACAAAAATACTGATTGGGGGTGGGGGATGTTATCTGCTTTTCATTTTTAAAGTCAGTATGTATTTTCCCTATCTAATTGTACAAAGGCTATGATGTTACTTATTTATTTTTAAAACTGGAGACAGTCTAGTAAGTGAAAATAAAAATTTACAGAAAATTGCATAACATAGGGATAAGGAAACTTTCTGTAAAGGCCAAATAATGTTTTCAGTCTCTGTCACAACTACTCAGTTCTGCCTTTGCAGTGTGTAGCAGCCATAAGGCAGTACATAAACAGATGGGCTTGGCTCTGTTCCAATAAAACTTCATTGGCAAAAATAGTTGCTGTGGCTATCACGGCCTATAGTTTTGCTCACTGCCAGTATTGGACATTATTGGAAGAGCTATTTAAAGGTAGTTATCTTTTAGCTACAAACCTTAATTTCTCTTCCATTGTATTTTGAGGTATGTCTTAATGTCAAGCCAATACTATTTGTAATATTGGATTTTCACTATTTCATATGACTTTATTGAAATGTGTTAATGGTGTAGGGGAGAGAAGAAAGAATTCCTGACTAAGGAAGTTTGTTAAAAACATTGTAAAAACTTTTGTATAGTTTTACTTTCTAGCTTCAAAAAGAGTCGTCCTATATATTATTAGTCTCATAACCATTAGTTTGTTTGCCCTCTCTTAAATACTGCACTGGCTTTTGTTTTAAACTGATGTTTTATTATTTAGGATTGATTGATTGAGCAAAAATTAATTGAGCACCTACTAACAACCAGCTACTGTAGATAGAGAACTTGATACCTGTTCTCATGGTCCTCTCAGTTTCCTAGAATTCAGATTTCTCATCTGACCCTGGAAACATTTAATATCATTTAACAGTGTTTGAAGAATTTATTAATTATAAACATCTAACTTTATATACAAAATTTATCTTTCATTCACCCCAGAGTAGGCTATTTCAATGGTTCTTTGAAGGTGTTAATAAAAGCTACTTTAGAAGGCTGTTTTCAAACTTGCATTTCTAAATTATGTCAAACCAACAATTACATTATTCTTTGAACACATTGTTCTTTTGGTTCTCCATGCTTTCTTTTTGGGAAGACCTGCTGTTCCATTTGTACCTTATTTAACAAAGTCAGTGTCAGTGTGTTTGCTGTCTCTAGACTCACTACCTCCAAGAATATATCCCTGCATTTTTTCAGGAAATTCATAGCTTTTGCATCTTGGCTGTCAGTAGGACTGGAATGAGAATAATTTTTAGTCAGGTCTTTTTTTTTCTTTCAATTTTAAATGTAATTTTATTGTTGATAGTATTACAAATATCTCCCATCCCCCCCCTCCACCCTCCTCCCAGTCTCTTACACACCCCTATCTTTGTAATTGTGTATTTCTGTATGTCATCTAATAGACTACAAGTCCATCCTGTGTAGCAATGTGGTTTTTTATCTTCGTACTCTTAACACCTTCTTTTGGTCTGGCACATAGTTGGCACGTAATAAATTTTGAGTGACTTATTATAAGGAAATATATTTAATTTTAAAAATCCTTAAATAATGAGCCACTTATGCTAGTTTTTGTCAGTTTAGGTTAATGCCAACTATGTGAAAGTAATATTGTTATTGGTACAAATTCGGAAATATTTCACAGTTAAAACTTCATTTATTTAATTCACAGCACTTGAAAGATGTATCTTGGAGAGTGCTCTTTGCTTTTATCTTAGGATACAGTGTTTCTTTAACCATCTGTTCTATAGGTCATTTTCTTCGTGAAAAACGGGTACAAGTACTCATTTTCTAGGCCCACGGTCTCTAGTCAGGAACTCTGAGAATATTAATCATAAACTAAAGGAAACTTAAGGTTCTTTTTGAGAGAAATTTCTGGCTTACTCTCTGGTGCTCTTATTGCCTACGATCTCTTGGGAAATAATTCTCATTATGCAGAACCATGTCTCCTCAGTTTTCAAAAAATGTTTGCTTGTATAATGGCATTTGGAAGTCTGATAATTCAGAATATCAGAATTTTGGCATCTAGCAGCTTGATCTTGCATTGACTCTTATCCAGTTCTAGGAAAAATCTGTATTTATTATTATTTTTAATATATTTTTATTGATTTCAGAGAGGAAGGGGAGAGAGATAGAAACATTATAATGATGAGAGAGAATCATTGATTGGCTGCCTCCTGCACAACCCCTACTGGGGATAGAGCCCTCAACCTGGGGCATGTGCCCTGACTGGGAATCAAACCGTGACCTCCAGGTTCATAGGTTGAGGCTCAACCACTGAGCCACTCCAGCCAGGCAGGAAAATCTGTATTTAGAGAACTTTTATTTTTTGACAATTTGAAGCAACTATAATTCATACATGTATAATTCTTCCCAAAATTTAATACTAGGAAATCTTTTTTTTTTCTTTTAAAAACTGTACAAACTAGTAATTTTACATTAGTCAAGTAGAATTACTTGGCTGTTCTTTTTGTTTTTTAGGCTAAGGATATTAAAATGTAGTATTCCTTTTTTAAAAATGTGTTTTCATTGATTTTAAAGAAAGAGGAAGGGGCGGGGGGGCGGAGGGGAGAAACATCAATCTGCTGCCTCCTACATGTACCCCAACCAGGGATCGAGCAGCAGCCAGGGCAAAATTTAATATTCTTAATTAATTTTAATATTAAAATTTAATTTGAATGCTAAGGTAAAAATAATGATCAAGGAACTTCATGCCCTTGGAATAGTTGTATATACTTAATTGCATTCTTTTTGTATATTTTAAATGGAACTTTCTAAAATTCATCAGATAATAGTTGAAGTATTACAAGTTTTACTCATTTGCTCCCTACCCCCACAAAACAATACCTTGTTACTATAATTTTTAAAATTTTGTTTGCATATCAGAAAAATTGCAAAAATAAAAGAGAATTCCATATACCCTTTACTCAGATTCTCCAAATGTCAACATTTTACCATATTTGCTTTATTATTCATTTTTTCTGAGTTTTTGAAAATAAATTTTAGACATGTGAAAACTGTTTTACTTTTTTTACTTTCTTAAATATGTTACTGTGTATTTCCTCAAAACATAGACATTAATATATAACCACACATTCTAATTACCAAAATTAAGAAATTAGTGTAGATACAATACTGTCGTCTTAATCTAAAGACTTTATTCAGATTTTACCAATTATTCCACTAATGTTCTTTTTAAAAAAAAAAAATGTTTTTATTGGTTTCAGAGAGGGGAAGGGAGAAGGAGAGAGAGGTAGAATCATCAATGATGAGAATCATTGATTGGCTGCCTCCTGCATGTCCCCTACTGGGGATTGAGCCCACAACCCAGGTATGTGCCCAGATCAAGAATCGAACTGAGACCTCCTCATTCATAGGTCGACAGTCAGTGAGCCACATTGGTGAGCCACTAATGTTCTTTAAAACAAAATAAAAAATATATTTTAATAAGAACAACATAATTGGAAAATATTACATAATTCATACACATATAGAAGACATTTGTTTTGCATAATAGCACTAGCTTTAAGAACTCTTTTGGAGAGGGAAAGGATCTTATAAGCCATCTAAGCCAGTTCCTCATTTTTATGAATAAGGAGTACATGAGGAATGTGAGTCCCTAAAAGGCTTGGAGTTTTAGATTAATGTAGTGCCAATACTAGGATAAGTATCTAAGAACTTGCAATTCAGTCTTTTCACAGTTGTAACAGAATTTTATTATGTGTGCATACTATATATTTTACAGTTAATAAGAGTGGAAGGGGAAAAATAAAAAAGAATGGGAGGGCAGCACCAGAATTTAAAATGTCACTGTGTGGCATATTTTCAGGTGACTTATTAGATATTTTTATCTCTATTTTAAAACTTTTTAAAAATAATTACGTGTTTTTTAAAAGTGTTTCTGATAATGTGAACATTGCTATTAGATAAAGCCGCATCAGAGGAAAGTTGATACTTTCATGAGACTGTGTATGGTTGACTATTAAACATGTATGGGATTTACGTAGGTGTTAACGTCACCTTCCACTTTTGCATAGTTCTGGCAGGCCTGCTGTTTAATATCTTTCATTGTGTGCATGTAAAGGCACATAATTTTTCAAGGGAACAATTTTAATTCTGGCCCCCCCCCCACATACATACTCATCTTACAAATTACCTACATATCCATCCTTCTCTCATGTTTCTTAGAGTTTTCTCTTCATCTATCCATCTGTGTTCTTGAGCCCATATTCTTATTGCTTTATCATTATTTCATCATTCTCCTATGTCTCCAGTTCCCTCACCTCTTAAAACCCTTTCTTTAAGCCTAAAAATATACTCATCTTTACCATCCCTTATACAAGAAAAATGCCTTCACTCTGTGTTATTCTGTGTTACTGCTGTGTTTTCCTTCATTCATATGTCTTGCCTTACATTTAAGCCCTACACATGTCCCTCTGACTTGATGACCTCCCAATCTGTCTCCAGTGTCTGACCAGTTTCCCATGGACATCACCACCACCTTTGACATAGACACCTAACTCAGTCTATCCAAACTGGAACTCATTAGCTTTCTCATTGAATTGTTCTTGCATTTTCCACTTTTAGTTGGTGCTACCGGTATCTAATCAGTTGCTCTAGCCGGAAATCTGGGTATCTTCCCAGATTCCTCCCTTTGTTTCTCCAGCATGCAGTAAATGAACAAGTCCTATTGGTTTTGTCATCATTGAATGTGTTTACTTCTACTGTAACCCCAAAGACAGTGCCTTCATTCAGAAAGTCATCACTGCCTATCACCTACTCTTTTATGTTTCCTGCCTCTTGTCTCACCTCCAACCAATTTTCTGTACTGCTTCCAGAATGATCTTTCAAAAATAACATCTAAAAATGTAAGTCTCTTAATTCCTACCTTATTTCCTATAGCCCATACGATAAATTCCAGAGGTATTTAGTATGGAATACAGTGATTTCTGCAAAGTTTTTCATCCTTGTCATCTATCATTTCTTTCTTTTAGCCATAATAAACTCATTGCTCTTTTCTGAATGTGTTCTACCACCTTTATCACCCTTACCTTTGCATATGCTGTTTCTTCTTTCCATACATTTTCTTCCCCTTAGCCTCATAAACATTTATTGGTTCTTCTAAATACAACTTATATCATTTCCTCTGAAGCCTTTTAATTTCAACTCTCATTTCTATCTCCTGTGTTCATTGTGCATACTTATATATTTACCATGCTACCTGACAATTATTTGCTTATAAGTTCTTTTTTTTCTATTTGCTTCTAATTGTAGTCTCATGAATAAGATCTACATTTCATATATGAATCCTCAATACCATTTTATTTCTGGTTCCTAGTAGGTGCTCAATATATATTAGTAAATTTAATCGAGTCTAATAAAATGTAGGGGATAAACATTAATGTAGTGCTTTAGTTTACATAATGAATGGTGGTAATCTGTGGTCTTTAGGAATTTGTACCATCCGTCTTTATCAATTAAGTCATGGCTCCATTTTGGTAAAACCTATGGGAGTAGAGCTGGAAAGTGAAAATAGCTGGAAGAAATAAAAATAACTTAAAACACTTGAGTGGATTTCTATATATTTTCTGAGATAGTAAATAAAATCTTTTGTAATGCTGTGTAGAGGTTTTTTTTATTTTTAAATATTTTAAAAATTGATTTTAGAGAGGAAGGGAGAGGGAGAGATATAGAAACATCAATGATGAGAGAGAATCATTCATCGGCTGCCTCCTGAACGCCCAAGATTGGGGATTGAACCCGGGCATATGCCTAACCAGGAATCGAAATCATGACCTCTTGGTTCATAGGTCAACACTCAAACACTAAGCCACGCCGGTCAAGCTTTCTTTTCTTTTTAATGTAAGCAAATAGGTTTTAATTCTCAGCTTCTCATTATGTCATTGGAGCAGAGTGGCAGTGCCATAATCCTAAAAATCAAATAACTTTAAAAATGTGTGTATCTTAAAATGCATTGTAGGACTTTACCTTCCTACTATTTTTTTAATTATTGAAATTATCATGGTATTGTAGGATTCCAGGATTCTTAAATGTTATCGCCTCCAACTAATATCTAATGCTTTAATATCTAGACTTAGGCTTAACAGATGTTTACATCTCTGAACACAGAACAACTGATGGAAAAAGAAGCATTATCAATAATTTATGCAAATTACTCAATATGTATGGATGCTCTGTACTTTGTAATATTTAGCTTGTTTAAATGCTTTATGTAGTATCTGTCATTGATTTTTTCCCAGTAATTATTTTTATACTTTCATTTTTCCCCCCCAAATGAAACAATAAAAGGATCAGAGATCAAGAAGTCCCAGAGGATGTACAAATCAGGCCAGAGGATGTTCCTTCAGATCCCAGTATTAGTAATTCCAGTGTCAAACTGGAAAACATGGAAGATCATACTGAAACAACTAGGAAATCTCCAGGTGAAATAAGTGTTCCAATGGACAGTTCTTTACTTTGTACTTTGTCCTCAGACTCTCATCAGGAAGCAGCTAGTAATGAAAATGATAAAAAACCTGGTAACTCCAAATCTACATTACGGCCAGAGATTGGCACCAGTTCACAAGATTCTGCTCTCTTAGATCAGGAATTATACAACTCTTTCCATTTCTGGAGGACTCCTCTTCCTGAAATAGATCTAGATATAGAGCTTGAGCAGGGCTCTGGGAATAAACTCAACCCAGAGAGACCAGAAGAAACACCTGAAGCAACCATACCAGGTTCTTCAAACATCACTATGGCCACCAGAAAGGAACTTGAAGAAATGATAGAAAATCTAGAGCCGCATATTGATGATCCGGATGTTAGAGGTATGGAATATTTAATCAAGTTCTTTATTCTAAAGTTGGTATAAAGTGTTTGCTTACCTTTTTTCCAGAAAAAATAAAAAATGCCTTCTTAAAAATTTGATCATTGTCATCATGTCTTGTCTTGATAACTACGATATTTTTAGGTAATTTCATTTAGATAAGCTCATCACTGTGTTCCTAACTAGTATTTACAGAATTGTTGATTCATAAATCTCTAAAATTTTCACAATCATTCAAACAGTGTTTTACATTTACGGTTTTAAATATTGTCCTGCCTTAACTATTTTGCTCTAGGTCTCATTAGCTTTTTCATAAAATAGCAGAGGACTCAGTGTTTTTAAAGGAAGGACCATGCGTTATTAACAGCTGACAAAAATTACCTATTTTTCTGTGGAATATGATGTGTTTTAAGAGCTGTAGATGTCTGTCTATAAGAGTCAATTAGCTTACTTTCTCAGTTTTGACTTTTTTCCATTGGATTACACATTTATCATCTACATTATTTCCTTGTGAATGCAGCCATAAAGTTGTTCTGTGTTCAAATCAAAAGTTGCCTCTTATTAAGTGGAATATGTGTTCTCATTGTATGGGAACCAGACATCCTGAAGCAGTCTTATTCAACTTGCTGAGGCTTGGGAAGTGATCAGGCCAGAACCTGAGCAGATGTTATCTTTCTGCCGCTTTGAAGACTAAGGCTTCCTAATGACTCATAACTTTACTCAGTGAAATCTGAGATACTATTTAAAACAATTTTGACAAATCCTATAATTAGAGGTCTTTAGAACTTATATCTTTTTGTGGATATTTTTTGGCCTTGTTCTAAAACCTAAAATTTATAAACTATTGTTTTGCTCAATGTTAGTAAATACCCATTTTTAAAGCAGCTAAAGCGATAACCTTCAGTATCCTTCTAAAACATACAAAACCTTGTGTTCAAACTTTGAAAATTGCATTATAGTGGTTAAGTTAGCAGTTATCTTTATTTGGCTTTAATTTATCATGATTTTTAAATGATTTCCTATTATAATTTTACATTTGGAGGAAAATGATTTGATTAAAGGCAAATTCATATCCTTGATTGTTCAAAGTTAATTTAATTGGAAAATGGTCAGTTTCATTCTTTCTTAGGTTTATTGGGACATAATTTATATCAGTAAAATTTGGCCTCTTTGAATGGACAGTTCTATGAGATTCGACAAACACATACAGTTGTGTGTGACCACCACCTCAGTCAAGATACAGAACAGTTTCATCACCAGAACATTCTTTGTCCCCCTTTATAGTCAGTCCTTTCTTCCATGCCCAGCCTCTGACAACCTCTAATCTGTTTTCTGTCCCTATGATCTTGCTTTTTGTAGAATGCCACATACATAGAATCAAGCAGTAACATCTTTTTTACTCTGTCACTTAACATAATGTGTTTGAAATTTATCCTTGTTTCATGTATCAGTAGTTCATTCCTTTTTGTTATATTCTGAAACAAAAGCAAGAGCCGAGGAGTGAATATTTTCAATAGCATATCCTATTTTTTATCTCTCCTGGTAGATTATTTTTTATGAAAACACTAAAGGCCCAGTGCATGAAATTTGTGCCCTTGGAGTGGGGTCCCTCAGCCCGGCCTGTGCCCTCTTTCAGTCCAGGAGCCCTTGGGGGATGTCTGACTGACGGCTTACACCTGCTCCCTGCGGACATCCTTAGTGTAGCGGCGGTGGCTTCTGGCTGAGCGGCGCTCCTCCTAGGGGAGCACACTGACCACCAGGGGGCAGCTCCTGCATTGAGCGTCTGCCCCCTGGTGGTCAGTGTGCATCATGGCGACCTGTCGTTCCGCCGTTTGGTCTATTTGCATATTAGCCTTTTATTATATAGAATTACAGCTTCACTTTCTTTGTTCATTCCTCAATTGTAGCTTCTGTTGTTGATTGTATTTACCCTGTTGAACCAGCATTCTGCATTTTACGACAACTTGATGATGTAACAAGAACTACATCATCAAGTTTTGTTTTGTTTGATAAATTAGAATATTCACCAAAATCTTGTCTTTGTATTCTCCCTCCATTTCTCTACACTCTTCCACCCCCAGATGAGGAAAATTGAGACACAAAGAATTACACCTAAAACTAAGGATACTCATAGCTGAGGATAGTCAACTCTTGATAAATGTTTGTCTTTACAGCTTTCAGCTTTTTGTTTAAATAAATTTCATTATCATTTAACAACTTAAGTTTTATTCAGTTGATCAAACTTCAATAACTTTTATACTTTGTTTTTCTTACACTCCATTTTTATGGGAAAAGGCTGTAAGCCTGTTCTGGGAATTCTCGCTGTGTTTACTACAGTACCTTCTAGTTTTCTGACATGCAGTAGGTACTTAACAAATACTGAAATATTGAATAGCTACTTTAATTTTTTTAACAAGCTAAAAATGATATGCATAGTTTGCTTTTTAAAAAGACCTACATGTACATATAAGCTTCAGTATATGACTCTGCATTTCAGAAGATGGCTAATACTTATCATGTTTGGCTTAAAATTGTATTGTAAATTTACAGGCTGTAATTAAGAGATTTCAACACAAATACTATATTGTGATTTAATCAGTTCTCTTTCTGATTTACCTTTTAAACCTACCATGTTTTAAATTTGTCATGTTCTTGCCCCACCGGTGTGTCTCAGCAGTTGAGTGTCAGCCCATGAACCAAGAGGTCACCGGATCTATTCCCAGTCACCTGGTCAGGGCACATGCCTGGGTTGCGGGCTCAATCCCCACTAGGTGTCGTGCAGGAGGCAGCTGATCGATGAAGTTCCTCTCTCATCGATGTTTCTATCTCTCTATCACTTTCCCTTCCTCTGTTTCTAAAAATCAGTAAAAACATAGCTTTAAAAAAATTCAATTACAAAAAAGTTTCAAATTTATCATGTTCTTCCTGTTTATAAGGATAACTTTTATAACACAGCCATTTATTTATTTATTTATTTATTTATTTATTTTATCATTACTTATTGAGCACTTACTATATTCCTGGTACTCCCCTAGTTACTAAATATATAGCAGCAACAAACCAGACAAAAATCCCAGCCTCAGAGAGCACAGAAGGTTGGGACAATACATTAATTGCCTGTGTCAAATGGTCTATCGTAAAACATAGCTAGGCAGTGCTAGGGATTTTCTGCTTTGGCTACAGAATTCTTAAGCATTTGATTTCATTGAAATCTGAGGGCATTTTTAATCCATGTTAATTTCATAGTTAATTGAAAATTTACTATGCCTTAATTTTCTGTATGTTAGGAGGTGTTTTGAGTTTTTAAAGGCATATACCTTAGTTTTGGATGTTTTTTCTTTTCTAATCTGCCATCGTGGCAAATTGCAGAAAATGTCTACTTTTTTGAAGGGCAGAACTTTAAGCCAAAATTGGAAACTAAATTCTGACCAGGGGCTAAACTTCAGCTTTACAAGCTTCTGTGCCACTTGTTCTTTCCCCTTATCACTGTTGGGTGGGGCATGTCATGGAGCGGGGGTCAGGGGGGAGCAAGACTTAGGTTTTTTAAAATTTCAAAGCAGCCCTTGCTTCCCAATTTAACTCACCTTCCTTGAAGCATTGATGATTTTTAACTTCCTTGTAAGTTTTTGAGCAAAAATTTTAAATGTTTCCATGGACAATAATGAGATATTCCTTTTCAGAAAAAGAAAGCCCTTTCTTAGTTATAACAGAAATAGATCCTACATGAAAGGCCAAAAAGGGAAGTAGTAAAATATGAAGTAGATGTAAGAGATCCTCTTTTCCAAAATACTTACCCAGGGAATTTGAGGCTTTTCTGTTTTTGTCCAGGACATTTGGGATTGCCAAGCTGATTCAGGATTGAATTTCAGCAGTGCCCAAGTAGAATTATTGATGCCAGCTTGAGTTACCACAGCTAGGTTCATAGACTACAAAAGGAAAAATGGCCCAAGCTCACAAAATATAGATTTCTTTCCAGTTTAGGCCCAATGAAAGAATTGGGCCCTTTTGGCAGTCATGGTCAGAAAAAAATGATTTATCTCAGTTTTGAGTCACTTTCATAAAGAAGGTATAACTCAAAACTTAGTGCTACTTGCCAGATTTAAGAACTTGGTAAGTTGTCAGTTTGGTTTGTTGTAAACAAGACAGTACTCATTTGGGATCTGTGTTTGGGGCAAGTCATTGATTTCATTTTCAAAAAGAATTAGAGAAAAATAAACTGGAATAAGATATGAGATGTTTAAATGTAACTGCAACAAAAATCTTTGTAATTGCGATTGTTTTATGTTGGCAGGGTTTGTAAAGTGACTGCTCTTCTGCTAAAATAGCTTAGTAAGTAAGTCTTATAAGTTCGATTTATGCACTACCCAAACATAGTTAACTCACACTGAAATTGACTCCTTTTAATAAACTGGAGGTACCTCCAAAACTAGATAGCATTTCTCTTTTCATACTAACGCAGAATAATGTACAGTAGTGGATAAGCATTTTTAATCTCATGAAAGCATATTAGTTTTCTACTTTTTCTCTTGAAGGACTAATGATTTACCATGTAGAGGTTTTTTTTTCCAGCTTTTTGGTGGCAGTGTCAAAAAGTACACATTTCATTGATAATTTATAATGCAAATGGAGAAACACTTGCAAGCACATTGTAATTCTGCCACTTACTATCTTTTCCCTATTCTGCCTGTAGCACAAGTGGACGTGCTGTCTGCCGCGCTGCGAGCTTCCAATCTGGATACTCACGAAGAGGCCAGCGATACAGAAAAGAGAAGTGATGTGCAAGATGAACTGTGTGTCAGTGAGCAACCAAACTGTAAAATAAATCATGATGCCTCCGTGCCTTTAATCAGCGATGCTGTTGAGGTAACAAACTCAGTAAAGTGTTTATCAAGTGAGAGTAGTTTGAATTAGAAGTGTTTCGTTGGGGAATAGTTGTAGCTGATCACTTTCTAGTTGGTATATTCTGTTTGTTGCTGATTTTCTTAGCTCTACCTTTTGCATAAAGTAAAAGTAAATGTCACCACATCCTATCTTTGTGACTGGTGATATGTTCAGTGCTTAGAAAGTAAATCCTAATCCTGTCTACATGACCATTTTAGTAGCTTCAATGTTAATGTAGCTTACTGCAGTGAAATAGTCTTACTGGAAACAAAGCCCTTTATCAAGAATAATTAACTCTTCCCTTTTTTTTTTGGAGAGGTGCTTTGTTTCTGATCGGACCATTTCACTGCAGCAAGCAACACAGTATTCTGAGCAGAAGATCAGGACTTGAGGCCATGTTGCGGAGGGCCAGTGGCATTATCTGGACTCTGGAGTGTGAGGGTGGGTACTGTTACTAGCATCATTTTTGCTGTATACTTGGAGCTGTTCTATATGATCCTTCCTTAATTTCCTACCACATCCCACCAAGCCAGCATCATTTGGTATCAGTATTTCTGATCCCTTGTTTTTATAAACAGAGAAGAACTACACCCCTGAATGCCAGAATCAAATGGTCACAGACAGAGTGGGTTGAATGAAAAGCTCAGGCAAGAGTACCTACGTACACACAGTAGGGATGGCAAGAGGGTTTTTAAACTTTAGTGGATTTCTGTTTTGTTTTTTGGTTGATGACATCTAGTATATTAGAAATTTTGTATAATATCGTTGGTTCAGAATGAATCCCTAACCACGATTATCATTGGAGATTTGAATACTATGCTATCTTTGCATTTTGGAAGGTGTTCTTTTTATTTTGGGGTTGTTTTGTGTGGGGGGTTTTTTACTGTTAAAAATGTGTATTTGTGAAATTAGAAATAGCCAAGACTAGAAACAGTGGAAGAACTTCATATGACATTCCAAGTCCTCTATGTACTCTTTTATAAACAAGCTAATTTTAAGTATTTGGGACATTTCAAAATTAATTCTAAATGTTTAATTACTTTTATTCTGAAATTCTTTTTCATACATGTAGCATCCTATTCAGCAAGTTTGATTTAAGGCAGGGGAAGTTCTTAATGAAGCCTTATGTATATTTATAAACTTTTAAAAACATGAAGAACTTATATGTATTTATATCTTTGGCAGTCTCAAAAGGTAAGATAGTTTAGATGAAGGAAACTTATAGACAGTTCAACTTTTTAAGTAAATATTTTTTCCTAACAGAACATGGACTCCACCCTTCGTTATATTCATAATGACTCAGACTTGAGCACTAGTAGTAGTTTCAGCCCTGATGAGGAAAGAAGACCTAAAGTACAAGTAAGTGACAAAGGTGCTTTCTTCGGTGTGGCTGTTGTTAATTCCTCTTTTAAAGCTACTTTTCACTGAATTTGTTCTGTTTTAAAAATTAAGACTAATATAGCATGCTTTCTTTTTTCTTTTTTTATTAAATGTATTGGGGTGACATTGGTTAATATGATCATATAGGTTTCAGGTGTGGATTTCTGTGTGACAAGATCTGTATGTTGCACCTTGTGCCCACCACCCAAAGTCAAATTTTCTCCTGTCATCATATATTAGGACCCTCTCCTGTTACCATATATTAGGATCCCCTTCCCTTTGGCAACCACCACACTGCGGTTTGTGTTCACGAGTTTTAGTTTTTTATCCCACATATGAGTGAAATTATATGGTTCTTAGCTTTTTTTGACTGATTTCACTTAGCATAATATTTTCAAGGTCCACCCATGTTGTGGCAAATGGCAGTATTTCATCCTTTGTTATGGCTGAGTAGTCTTCCATTGTGTATATGTACCACATCTTTATCCAGTCCTCTATTGCAGGACACTTTGGTTGTTTCCATGTCTTGGCCACTGAATAATGCTGCAGTGAACATAGGGGTGCATTTATCTTTGCAAATACATGTTTTCAAGTTTTTTGGGGTATATACCCAGGAAAGGGATTGCTGGGTCATATGGTAGGTAGCTGTATTCTTAATTTTGTTAAGAACCTCCATACTGTTTTCTATAGTAGATGTATCAGTCCATTCCTACCAGCAGTAAATGAGGGTTCCCTTTTTTCCACACCTCTCCAACATTTGTTAGTGCTTATCTTGTTCATAATAGCCACTTTAATAGGTGTGAGGTGGTATCTCATTTTAGTTTTGATTTGCATTTCCCTAATTGCTAGTAAGTTTGAACATCTTTTCTTCTATCTATTGGCTGTTCATATGTCTTCTTGGGAGTGGTATATTTTCAGGTCCTCTGCCCACTTTTTGATTGGGTTGTTTGTTTGTTTGTTTGTTTGTTGAGTTTTCTGAGTTGTTTATATATTTTGGAAATTAAACCTTTGTCAGAGCTACTGTTTGCAAATATTATCTCCTATCTGGCTGCCTGCCTCTCTATTTCGTTGTCAGTTTCTTTGCTGTGCAGAAGCTTTTTAGTTTGATATAGTCCCATTCATTTATTTTTGCCTTTACTTCCCTTGCCTTTGGGGTCAAGTTCATAAAATGTTCTCTGTGACCAAGGTTTATAAATTTGGTACATATATTTTCTTCTATGTAAACTGATCAGTAATAAGAAAATTGAAACAACCATCAAAAGCCTCCCCAAAACAAAAGTCCAGGATCAGATGGCTTCGTCAGTGAATTCTACCATTCAAAGAAGACTTAAAACCTATCCTCCTCAAACTCTTCCAAAAAATTAAGAGGCAATACTTCCTAACACATTTTATGAGGCCAATATAACCCTGATAGCAAAACCTGGCAAAGGTAACACACAAAAAAGAAAACTACAGACCAGTATCTCTGATGAATACAGATGCAGAAATCCTAAACAAAATACGAGCAAATAGAACACAACAGTACATCAAAAAAATAGTATGTCACAATCAAGTGGGGTTTATTTCAAGGACACAAGGATGGTTCAACATATGCAAATTAATCAGTGTAATACACCACATTAACAAAAGAAAGGATAAAAATCATATGGTCTTATCAATAGATGCAGAAAAAGCATTTGATAAAATGCAACATCCATTTATGATTAAACACTCAGTAAAATAGGAATAGAAGGAAAGTACCTCAACATAATATCATAAAGTACCTCAGCTAATATTATACTCAATGGGGAAAAACTGAAAGCTTTTCCTCTAAGATCAGGTATAAGACAAAGATGTCCACTCTCACCACTTTTATTCAACATAGTTCTGGAAGTCCTAGCCAGAGCAATAAGGCAAGAGAAAGAAACAAAAGGCATCCAAATAGGGAAGGAAAATGTCAAACTGTCACTTGTTGCAGATGACATGATTCTATAGAGAGAGAGAACCCTAAAGACTCCACCAAAAAACTATTACGGTCAAGTTGCAGGATACAAAGCCAATGTGCAAAAATCCATGCCTTCCTGAATACTAACAACAAAATTTCAGAGAAAGACAATTCTTTTTACAATTGCAACCAAGAGAATAAAATACCTAGGAATCAACAAAGAATATGAAAGACCTATGTACTGAAAATTAAAAGCATTATTAAAAGCGATTGAAAAAGACACAACAAAATGGAAAATTATTCCATGTTCATGGATTGGAAGAATCAACATAGTTGAAATGGCCATATTGTCCAAAGCAAAATACATATTTAATGCAATCCCCATCCAAATCCCAATGTCACTTACTAAAGAAATAGAATGAGAAATCATCAGATTTGTATGGAACCACAAAAGACCCCGAATAGCCACAACAATCCTGAGAAAAAAAGAACAAAGCTGGAGGTATCACACTACCTGACTTCAAATTATACTACAGAGCTATGATAATCAAAACAGCATGGTATTGGCAGAGAAGCAGACACACAGATGAATGAACAGAATAGAGAGCCCAGCTATAAAACCACATGTATATGGACAAATGATTTTTGACAAAGCCAGAAACACACAATGGAGTAAAGATAGTCTCTTCAATAAATGGTGCTGGGAAAACTGGAAAGCCACATGCAAAAGAATAAAACTGGATTACAGTTTGCCCCCATGCTTTCAATAAGAAAATTCAAATAAGAATTAAATATAAGCAAAAATCTTTCTCTACTCACACCTCTTATCCCATTTTTCATTCAGAATAATCACAGTTTCTTTTGTATTCCTTCATAAATTTATTGTGGATATATAAATATTGTGGGTATATATGTATCCTTTTCTGTTTTTCAAAGAAAAATAGAATCATAATCATCATACCAAGATATTTCATCATGCCTAAGTTGCCAAGAATTCTAAGATATAGCTTGATTTTAGAGATGAAAACATGAAAAAAAAAAGGGAGGGGTGCTTAATAAAGTGCCAGCAATAACAAGTGGCACTCCAGTTGTAGAGATTTTAAATGTGGGAAAATATGCTTATGGAATCATCAGAACATGATAGATTATTTCTTGCCTTTTGTTTCTTTCTTTTTTCTTTTTTTTTTTTTTTTTAGTTGTATCTTGGAGATCTTTCCATTTGAGCACATAAGGACTCCATTGGGAGCAGGTGCTATAACTTCAGTAGTCCCTCACATGCTTCCAGGTCTCATTGCACTGTCATATTACAAGTGGTGTTACATTCATCATGATTATGCATGTTATTTCCTTCTAGGACTATAAACCTTTTTTTAAAAAATATATTTTTATTGATTTCAGAGAGGAAGGGAGAAAGAGAGAGAGAAACATCTATGATGAGAGAGAATCATTGATCAGCTACCTCCTGCATGTCCCCTACTGGGGATCGAGCCCACAACCCGGGCATGTGCCCTTGACTGGAATAGAGTCTGGGACCCTTCAGTCTGCAGGGTGATGCTCTATCCACTGAGCCAAACCAGCTAGGGCTATAAATCTTACTATAAGTGGATTTCCTAGGTCAAATGGTATATATTCTTTATTTTTGTTGGTTCTGTTTATTAAAAATGGAATCGGTCTTTTAAAAATGTTCACAGTCTTTTAAGTATGCTTTTACCACATATTGGAGATATTTTCAAGTCAATACATGCAGATTGTCTCATTCTTTTAATGAATTTATTTCCATTTTAATTTATTTTTTGAAAGTAGATAAGTTTACATAGTTCAAAATTTTAAAGGTACAAAGGCATTCATTGATTTTTTTCCTTCCCAGTGTTTCTCCTACACCATCCATTTTGCTTCCCCCAAACCAACCAATTTCACCTTTCTTTTGTATATCCTTCCAAAGCTATATTATACGTACACAACCAAGATTGTATATACATTCTTCTTTGTCTCACATTTATATAAATGGCTAGCTGTGTATACACTTTAAATTTTTATAGATAATTGGTAAATTTCCATCTGAAGGCAGGTGGTGGTGTGTTTTTTTAAAAAAAATACATGTTGGTAATAGTATATAAAAGTACCTGTAACCACATTCACTAGATTACATCAACCTTTATAATCTTTGCTAATGTTGAAAGGTGCTGGTCATATTTTTAATATTTCTTTTAAATTTAGAAATCAATTCTAATTGTCCTTTAAGCTGTTTTCTGTTTTAAGATCTTATTCATTGTTTTTCCTCTAGAGTTGCTTTTATTTATATATGCATTTTCCTCAGCATGTTTCTTTTCAGTTATATAACTGAAAATTTCAGATTGTTTTTTCTTTACTATTTCAAATGCTATGTTAAATTCATATATTTAAAAATAAGTTCACCTAACTTATATCTAAACTGCTCAAAATGCATCCCTGTCCTGTCTCTTCATTAGGACGTTGTGCCTCAGGCTCTATTAGATCAGTATTTATCTATGACTGACCCCTCTCGTGCACAGACAGTCGACACTGAAATTGCTAAGCACTGTGCATACAGTCTTCCAGGCGTGGCCCTGACCCTTGGCAGGCAGAACTGGCACTGCCTACGAGAGACTTACGAGACTCTGGCATCAGACATGCAGGTGAGTAAAACAGCCAAGGCATTAACAGCATGTGCATATAGAAGGCACAGTGTGTTGCCCTTCAAAACCCAATAGAATTTCTGTTCATGTTCTAGCAGGTACTTGGTATTATAGGAAATTATGTGCAGAAGAGCTTGAACCAAAGACCTTTCTTTTTACATTGTTCAAGTTCCACAGTTTGGTGACTTCTTTTTTATCTAAAGTATTAGAAATGATCACATCTGGCATGTCTAAGTTCCTAATTATAAATGTATTATTATCTAAAATTTATGTGTAGATTAATTCTTAAAACTATAGGATCTCGTTTTCTCCATAGAAGCAGTGTTATAAATGCTTCTATTTAAAAACCTTGATAGAGCCCTAGCCTGTTTTGCTCAGTGGATAGAGCATCAGCCTGCGGACTGAATGGTCCCAGGTTCGATTCCGACCAAGGGCACATACCTGGGTTGCAGGCTCAATCCCCAGTAGGGGGCGTGCAGGAGGCAGCCGATCAATGATTCTCTCTCATCATTGATGTTTCTCTCTCTCTCTCCCTCTTCCTTCCTCTCTGAAATCAATAAAGAACTATATTTTTAAAAAATAAATAAATAAAAACCTTGATAGAACTGTAGTATTATTAACACTGCGGAGTTTTGAGCTTGGAGTGCTATGAGCTTCGCTGTACAGGTGGGAGAAGGTTAACAATGTGTGCGTGCATGCTCTTCTCTGCCCACACACCACCACACCCTTGGAAAGAGACAGAGTGTGAAACATTGACCCTTGGTAATGTGTCTGGATATCTGTGACTTTTTGTGGCTCATGGGGTTTGTTGACTTAACTTCCTCTGCCACAGTTTTCCAGAGGAACTGAGACCTAAGAAAGCGAAACTGCCGATAAGGGGGAACTACCGTATTGTCTAAAAGTTCAAGTACTAAGTACTTTGTGTTTAGCTTACTAATGCAATTATTTTTATTTCTGCAGTGGAAAGTTCGAAGAACTTTAGCCTTCTCCATCCATGAGCTTGCAGTTATTCTCGGAGATCAATTGACAGCTATAGATCTGGTTCCAATTTTTAATGGATTTTTAAAAGACCTCGATGAAGTAAGGATAGGTGTCCTTAAACACTTGCATGATTTTTTGAAGGTAACTTTAAATTCTTTTGCATAAAAACACACTAAAATTCCACTGTAAATCTAAAATATTAATTTTCTGCTACTACCAAGATCAGTTTCTATACATTCTATAGAAGAAAATGCATCCAGGAGTTGATGGTGAGCTGTGACTTAAAAAAAAAAAAAAATCCCATTCTAATCATTTTTGCTGGTGTCATTTTAATTTTTAATTTAAAAAGAAAAAAATTGTGCTGCCCTGATCAGTGTGGCTCAGTTGGTTGGAGTGTCGTCCCATACACCAGTAGGTGGTGAAATCAATTCCCAGTCAGGGCACATCCCTGGGTTATGAGTTCGTCCTCCAGGTCAGGGCAAGTGCAGAGGCAACCAATCGATGTTTCTTACATCAATGTTTCTCTCTCTCTCCTCTCTCCCTCCCCACTTTCTGTCTCTAAAATCCATTTTAAATAAATACACTAAATTTCATTTTTAAAGATGTTAGAACATGTTTATAAATATTTGTACTTTTTCAAAATTAATGAATTAAATATGTGTAAAAGATTTTCATTAACATTAAGTTTAGAGGTTTTATGGGTGTTTCAGAAGAATTTAACCTTAGTCCTCACTCCTTTGATGTGGGATCTTTGGTGTCTGAGGTGAACAGCCCTAACTTTACAAATTGCTTGATACTGGCATACTGTTGTTAGACTTTAGCCTTGAAATTGGCACTCTCGTAGTTCTTTTTTTTAAAAAATTTTCAATTACACTTTATAGTCAATATAAATTTTATTAGTCTCAGGTGTATAGCATAGTGGTTAGATAATCAAATACTTCATAAAGTGTTCCTCCAGTATTTCCAGTACCCACCTGGCCACATAAGCAGCAATTTTCAACCAGTGTGCCACAAAGAATTTTTAAAACATGCAAATACCTGACTATTTGGTCAAGGGCACTGACCTCTTTTCCCTTAGATCAGTGGTTCTCAACCTTCCTAATGCTGCGACCCTTTAATACAGTTCCTCATGTTGTGGTGACCCCCAACCATAAAATTATTTTCGTTGCTACTTCATAACTGTAATTTTGCTACTGTTATGAATCGTAATGTAAATATCTGATATGCAGGATGTATTTTCATTGTTACAAATTGAACATAATTAAAGCATAGTGATTAATCACAAAAACAGTATGTAATTATATATGTGTTTTCTGATGGTCTTAGGCGACCCCCGTGAAAGGGTCGTTTGACCCCGAAAGGGGTTGCGACCCACAGGTTGAGAACCGCTGCCTTAGATTGTCAAATAAAAATATGACAGTAGCCAACACAACTATAGTCATCTAATGTGAATGAATCAAAATTATATTCATTTTTTTTTGTCATATTGGCACAAAATCTATTTTTTGATGTGCTGCAGAATCGTAGTAATTAATTTGTATGTGCCATGAGATGGAAAAGGTTGAAAATCGCTGACATACATAGTTATTACAATATTATTGACTGTATTCTCTATGCTGTACTTTATATCCCATGACTGTTTTGTAACTCTAAATTTGTACGTCTTAATCCCTTCACCTTTTTCACCCAGTCAGCCCCCCAAACTCCCCCCACTTTGGCAACCAACAGTCTGTTCTGTGTATGGTTTTCTTGTAGTTCTAAGGTTTGAGGAATTACCATGTAATCCTACTTTTTAAAAAACATTGATACCATGTTGTTGTATTTTATACAGATTATACTGAAATTTTTCTAATTTTCCTAATTAATGTCCTTCATGGCTATTTTTTCCTCAATTCAGAATCCAATTAAGAATTGCATATTGAATTTAAATATCATGTATCTTTAGCCCCCTGAAATCTAGAATAGTTTCCCTGACTTTTTGTTTTTAATGACATTGGCATTTTTGAAGAGGCCAAGCCAGTTGTTTTGCAGAATGCCCCTCAATTTGAAATTGTCTGATTGCTGTTACACAATTAGATTCAGGTTAAACAGGTTTCCTTTGCAGGAGTATTACCCATCTCTATAGGTCAGCAGGTGTTTTCTGAATGCATCGTATCAGGCCTAACATGATGTTAGCTCTTGTGATTACTGGTGACACTGAGTCCCGTCACTTGGTTATGGTAGTTTCGGCTCACTTCCTCCATTGTAAAACAACCTTTCACCTTTGTGATTAGTAACTTCTTGATGAGGTGATCTTTCAGACTTTGAACATCTTTTCCCCCAAATCTTTCACCCAGTGCTTTTTTCATCCATGCATCTGAATGAGGTTCTTGCCTGAATCAGTTGGTACTGTGTTGGCTGTAAAATACTGATTTTCTGTTTTTATAATTCCTTCTACATTTATTAATTGCCTTTCTCATATAAAGATAACCTTTTTATTTCTTCCCCTTTTTGGAAATATTTTAGTATTTGTGTGATCTCTAGAATTACTTTTTTATGTAATGTAACAATCCATTTTTGTCATTTGTTTTTAACGTTAAATTTGACTAATTTGATATTGTTATCTCTACTTCTAGTCTAATACCTTTTTTCACTTTATTTTTTTTTTCATGGTAAAAACTTTTGTTAATAACGTTAATATATTTAGTCATTTTTTTCAGTTCCACTACATATATGAAATAGTTTCAGAATTACTCCACTAGTAATAATTACAGCATGAAATCAACTAAGTCATGTTTAAGATTTCCTTCAGCACTTTCTATCCTTAGAACATATCCCATGAAGATGTATGGTCAGAGTACTAAGTTCACTCTGTGATTTTTATCTATTTATGTACCCTTATGTTTATTTGCTTCTATTTATATAAAATTTTAGGGTTTCCCCCATGTTGACTATAAACATACTTTTAAATATTTGTAGAGCAACTATCAGGAAAGGGTGGGGCAAAAGTAGGTTTACAGTTGTGAGTACACAAAACAGTTTATTCTTATACTAGAGGCCCGGTGCACAAAGTTTGTGCACGGGTAGAGTCCCTAGTCCTGACTGGTGATCAGGGCCGATCTGTGGGGCAACGGGTGGGGTGATCGGGGGAGCCCTTGCTGGCACCCGCCTGGCCGGCCTGGTGCCAGCCCCGCCCCCCACTGCCACTGCCGGTGGCCTCCCTCTGCGGGGCGACCAGGGGGGTGTTCGGGGGCCCCCTGCTGGCACCTGCCTTGGCTGGCCTGGGGCCTGCGGGCTGGGGGCAGCTCCTGTGTTAAGAGTCTGTAAGAGTCTGCCCCCTGGTGGTCAGTACGCATCATAGTGACCGGTCGTTCTACCATTCAGTTGATTTGCATATTAAGCTTTTATTATATAGATTAAATTATTTTTTTCTATATGAACAACAGTAAGCCTACTTTTGCCACCACCCTGTATTTATTGAACACCTGTTATGTGCCATCATAGTGCCATCTGCAGGGCATATATATGTGAATAAGAACATAATTTCTGTCTTCAGAGAGTTCATGATAATGAGGGTGTCATGTGAATAAAGTAGATGTGCTGTAATAAAGCTGTGCTATGGTACTGTAGAGTTCAGTGGAAGTCACTTGCTGAAACAAACCTTTGAAAAGAGGATAATGACTCTTAAAGGTAAAGGTAAATGGGATTATCAGGGAAAAGAACCTAATACCTATTTTTAAGACCATTAAATGTATCTACTGAATGTATTCTCCTGTAAAAGAATTAACCATATCATTTATAGTCATTTTTAAGCAGTCTAGTAAAAGAAGTAATGTCTGTGCTTTGTCCTAGTGAATTTGTTGTTGTTGTTATTTCAGCTTCTTCATATTGACAAAAGAAGAGAATATCTTTATCAACTTCAGGAGTTTTTGGTGACAGATAATAGTAGAAATTGGCGTTTTCGAGCTGAACTGGCTGAGTAAGTTCTGACAGTTTATTAGACTATGTTTTGGAAGGGTGTGTATTTATTTTAGCTTTTCTGGGTTCATTACTTTGTGTAAATCCAATTTTCTGTCTGGTATCCTGCTCTTTAACATTTCTTGTAATGCAGGGAATTTTCTTTGCTTTTATTTATTTATTTTTAGTCTGTTTCTCTCTCTCTCTCTTTTTTTAATTGTGGTAAAATACACATAACCAAAGTTGCAGTTGGTGACATATAGTATGTTAACAGTATTATACTGCCGTTACCACTCTCTAATTCTAGACCATTTCATCATCTCAAAAGGAAACCTTCACCCCTCTCCACACCCACCCATCCTCTAGCAGTCACTAACCTACTTTCTGTCTCTGGATTTGCCTATTCTGAGCATTTTATATATAGAATTATATAACATGTGGCTTTTTGTGTCTGGCTTCTTCACTCAGCATAATGTCTTTAAGATTTATTCACAGATTTGTTCTTATTGTAGATCTTAACCTCAGCATACAATTTTTTTTTCTTACTAAATCAAGAACTTTCACTCTTTCACTTAAAGGAAGCACTTAACAGCTTCTCCTTGGCATATCCGATTTGCCAGCATCACTACTCTTGTGCTTTGGGACCAGTAATAAAGTTAGGGTCACTTGGACACAACAGGCTCTGTGATGCCTCAGCAGGCAGTGTGAGAATCAGCTACTAAGTGACCAACAGGTGGGCAGGGTGTGCAGTGTGGAGACGCTGACAAAGGGATGATTCAGTCCCAGGCAGGCAGGAATAGGATGGCTCGAGGTTTCATCACACTACTCAGAACGGTGTGCAATTTAAAACTTATGGTTTCCTTAATCCTGGAATTTTCCATTTAATATTTTTGGACCATGATTGACATCTGGCTACTGAAACCATGACCACAATTCACTTCCTGTTGATTACAAATGTAAATAATATTAAACATAAAATCTGAAAGGCAAAATTCTTATTCATATTCAAGTTATTTCTTCATGAGCATTATTGCATCTACTCAAATTAGCCTGGTGAATGCTGCTAGTCTTTAGTTCCCATCAGACGTAATGGGAAAGTGGGTAGAGGACCACTTACTATGTTATCCCTAGTAAATGTATCATTGCCTCAGAAGCTGTACTTAATAAGTAAGTACACTGCTAGAACTCTCATTTATTTACTTATTTATTTATTTATTTATTTATTTACAAACAAAACTTTTTTAAAAATATTTTTTTATTTTCAGAGAGGAAGGGAGAGGTAGAGAGAGAGAAACATCAATGATGAGAGAGAATCATTGATCGGCTGCCTCCTGCACATCCCACACTGGGGATCGAGCCCCCAATCCAGGCTTGTACCCTGACCGGGAATTGAACCTTGACCTCCTGGTTCATAGGTCATCCCTCAACCACTGAGCCAAGCTAGCTGGGTTAGAACTCTCTTATTTACATAATTGATTGTAGATGGAGGTTTCTCAGCACATTCTAAACAGTTACTATGAGAAAAATGTGTTTTGTGTTCCAATTGAACATACTAGGGAATGCTTTGCAGACACAGCCATACAGAGACGGGAGGTGATGCTCTGCATGAGAAACCAGGTTAATTACTAGTCTTTGCCTGTGTCCATCTTACAAATAATATCCAGTATTACAAATTATTCAGATGATCAACCTGTTTTCATTTGTCTTGTTTTAAAATTGTAACTGTATTTTTATAACTCACTTTTGTAGACAGCTGATCTTACTCCTAGAGTTATACAGTGCCAGAGATGTTTATGATTATTTACGCCCCATTGCTCTGAATCTATGTGCAGATAAAGTTTCTTCTGTTCGTTGGATTTCCTACAAGTTGGTATGTTTTAAGATTTTTACAATTTTAGGTCAGCAAAGTATTTAATAAGATCATAAAACGAAGATATTCCTCACTTCTCCATGTTCACTCTCCTAGGTCAGTGAGATGGTGAAGAAGCTGCACATGGCGACACCACCAACATTTGGTGTGGACCTCATCCATGAGCTTGTAGAAAATTTTGGTAGATGTCCCAAGTGGTCTGGTCGTCAAGCCTTTGTCTTTGTCTGCCAGGTAAGCAAAGACTCAGCCATTTGTGACACATTTTTTTTTTATCTAGAACTAGGTTTTATTCTTTTACTCGTTATCTCTCTCAATACCCTCTTTATTCTTGAAGGGCAGAACTTTGCCACCTGGCTGTTTATAGAATCCCCTGTTCCTCAGTTGGGTATCTGCCTGGTTCACCAATCATTTATAAAGTCCGCCGAGCTCTTTGTAAAGCTGTCCCCAAGAGGGCACTCGGGGTCTGTGGAGCAGGGCACGGTGTGAGAATGAATGTGACCGAGAACCCTCCAGGTCTGTGGAGCAGTTTAAAAACCGTCTCAGTGGGGGCTTAATTATGTCATTTTTGTTTTGAGTTCCCAAGTGCCTGGAATATTGGTTTAAAATCTGTAGCAATTATATTGTTATTAAAAGACTTTTCTTAGCTAGTATTATGGCTTAAGTATACTAAATTTGCAACTCTAAAGCAGTTACTTCCTTTCCCCAGACTGTCATTGAAGATGATTGCCTTCCCATGGAACAGTTTGCTGTGCATCTGATGCCACATTTGCTAACCTTAGCAAACGATAGGGTTCCAAATGTTAGAGTGCTCCTTGCGAAGACACTACGACAAACTCTACTAGAAAAAGGTGGGTACACGACTCTTAGGAAAAGTGTCTGTGGTGGGGAGGAGATTCATAGACTATGTGAACAGATAAGGGCGACGAAAGGGACCTTTAATTATTGCCCTGCTAGTGAACTTTTTATAATTTAAAACTTACTAGTTTGAATATTGCACGTTCACTTATGACTGAAAAATCACTGCCCTTGGAGCCCCACCCCCACCCTCTTGACATCTGTTATGTTGTTTGGGGCCCAGGAGGCATGTTTGTGTTTCCTCCTCATTTTCATTCTTACGCAGAAGACATATGCCCCGTATTATTTGCTTTGATGCAAATTATAACTCCTTGAGATTCAGGTTGTTTTATTTGTTACAATCCCCCAAAATGTCTCATAAATATTTGAATGCATGAACTCATGAATGAATCATAGAAAGACGTTTTTAATAGACTTCAAAGAATATGGGTGAATTAATATTTCTTTTTTCTCCTTTGGAATTCATTTAATTTTTTAAAATAGCAATTACAATAAAACAGCTAAAGAAGACTGGTTTTCAGTATATGTTTGGAATTTTGGAAGTGTTCCTTTTACTGAGCTAATTAATAGCTATAACACATAAGTTTTTAATATATTTATTAGCTTCGCTGCCATTGAACATCATGAGACATGAGATTTAGTCAAATTATATCTGATAATTCTCTTACGCTTGGGGATTTTTTTATATAAAATCAATTTGGATTACTGTTTATAATTCAATATAGCTTGTGTTTATACTTGTAGAAAATCCTGTTTTATAATGACTAAGTACTTTGTATACTTGTGCTTAACAAAACTGAAAGTTAGACTGATTTTGTTTGCAATCTGCATTTGTTTCCAGATTATTTCCTAACCTCGGCCAGCTGTCACCAGGAAGCTGTGGAACAAACCATCATGGCTCTTCAGATGGATCATGACAGTGACGTCAAGTACTTTGCAAGCATCCACCCTGCCAGCACCAAAATTTCTGAAGATGCTATGAGCACAGCTTCCTCAACCTACTAGAAAGCTTCAGCCTCGGTGTCTTTCCCGCTTCCTAGGAAGCCGAGGTTCGACACGTGCTCCACACGCGTGTGAGCTGGACACTTTGAGGATGAAGAGAGACCTTCCTCTCTTGCAGACTTAATTGCAGATGCAAGTTGCTTACACCGACACCAGGGATTTTAAGAGTCAAGAGAAAGTACAGTAAACACTATTATCTTATCTTGACTTTAAGGGAAAATAATTTCTCAGAGGATTGTAATTGTCACCGAAGCCTTAAATCCTTCTGTCTTCCTGACTGAATGAAACTTGAATTGCAGAGCATTTTCCTTATGGAAGGGACGAGATTCCCAGAGACCTGCGTTTCTTCCCCTGGTTTTATTTAATGACCGATAGATGGAATTATAGCCAGACGGCGGCTGTGAGCCAGGACACGAGAGAGACCTTCAGTATTAGCCTCACTGTTTCCACACAGGCAAGGACCTGTGCGCCTGTGGCTAGCCGCCCAGTCCAGCCCTAAGTGTGAATAGTTTTTGACGTGTGTTAATGGGAAAGGAGATTTTTTAATTTCTCATAAGGGCTTGATGCTAACACTAAAGTAGACTATGATTTTAACTCATAAATGCAGCATATTGCTGTACACATTTACGTGTGCCGAGTTATCTATGTCCTGAATTTTTTCATGCTGGTCATGACCTGAATGACATATATTAGCACGTATACTGTGTGTCAGGTGTTTTTAACTGGATCATGATCAGCCCTGAGGTGCATCTTTTCCTTCCCATACTGTACATACCTGTGACACTCTTAGGAGTGCTTCAGTCTTTAATCATGCTGTTTAAAACTGTTGTGGCACAAGTTCTCTTGTCCAAATAAAATTTATTAAGATCTGTATAGAGAGATATATACAGTTTTGATTGTTTTATAGATGTCTGCGAATAAATGCAATTTGTGACCTGTATTAATGATTTAGTATAAAATGGGAAAACTAGATTAAACATATGTCTTTTAACTAGTTTAGTAATTTCTTTGAAATCGGCTCATGCCCCCTGGGCTGGGTTCCACGTTTGGCAGGTGGCAGAGGCATTCTGAGCGCTGTGCTCCCTGGGGCTGGTCGAGGTGTGTCTTGTCTCTCATCAGGTGTGTTAGGTCAATGGCAGCCAAATCCTGGAGTCTTTGTTGCACAGGATCTTCCAAGGGGGAAAAAATGGGCTTCCAGAGGCAGTTATAAAAGCAAGCAAGCAAAGCTAAAAAATTAATGATTCAGCAGTTCTTCGAAATCCTCCCGGAAGCAAAAACAAAACTGCAAAAGAATTCATACTCAAACTATTAACTTCACAATAGATAAATGAATAGAGTGGCAATAATTCTGTCCTTGGAGGGACTTAACACTGGTGGCTGATCTCAGAAGATATTCTGGTATCTCAGGACTTTTGAATAACCAAGGTGAAGAGGAAAACTACATTTTTCTCAGCCCATTGCCAGGTGTCTCAACCACACAGGTCCCTGTCTCTCCACCCTGCCTGACTCCTAGGTCATGGCACACTGGGTGATGTCTGCTGCCCTTCCTCTTGTCTGGGAGAAAGTTTTGTGAGCTTTCAGAGTATCCCTCACTAAACCAGCAGACTTCCTCTTTGCTGGGTGGAGTGGCTTGAGTGTCACCTTTTTGCCAAGTCTTGGGGGTATTTCTGTGAGCCAGACCACTGTTGAGTTGTTGTTTTTATAAGTTTTTACTGATTTTTAGAGAGGGGAAGAAAGAGGGAGGGAGAAACATGAAGATCTATCGGCTGCCTCCTGCATGCCCCCACCAGGGATCGAGCCCAACTTGGGCATGTGCCCTGACCAGGAGTCGAACCAGTGACCTCTTGATACATGGGGTAATGCTCAATCACTGAGCGACACTGGCCGGGCCAACTGTCAGTTTTCTAAAGTCCTCTGACTGAACTGGGCAAGTGCTGAGTTCCTGAGAGCGCCACCTTGTTAATGCCCTAAGAGCTGCCCAGGCTGCCGGCATCTCGTCAGGGAACATTCCTCTGGGTGATGCTTAGTCTGCTGGGCAGGCACAGGGTGCACTGTGGGTACTGACTATTCTCAGACTCCTTGGTCCAGGTCCCACTTTCTATCTGGAAGAGAAGCTCCCTGCACACTGCAAGCTGAATATACCAGAGGAAACGTCCAGAATCTCACGTCCCCTCCAGCGTCAGCGTTACAGAGGAACGTGGAATGCTTGAAACACCAGCCATGTGTGGTAGTGTATTTGGGGGGCGTTGGGGAGCAATGCTGCGCACATGCATCTCAGGGCAGGCGGGAGCTGCGAGAAGGGGGTGGCACGGCTTAAAACTGACCTTCTATGTATAGGAAAGAGCACTGTGTGCCAGGCTCCAGGACACATTATCTTTCCCGTGTATGGTAACATTTCTGTACATTCCAGGAGACGGAGAAGCAGTGAACGAAAGGGAGGAAAAGAAGGACCCAACTCAACCAAGCAGATGGCCTCTTTAAGATGAATAATCCTCTCAAACCAGAGGGAACGAAGTTGAGCCTGAAATAATTGTAAGCAAGACTGTGGTTTCTGTTGTATTTTTGAATTTCTGCTATAAGCTTTTATAAACTTATGCTGGATGTAGAACATCTAGTAGGGCCACTGGGAGGAGCTGGCCACAAGAGAGAGGCACCAATGGGAGGAGTGGGAAGAAGGCTGGCTGGGCTCATTGCACCCAAATGCGCCTCGCACTAAGCCCATGGATGGACACACTGTGGGACCCACATGGAGAGTGGCCAGGCCCCATGACAGGGCCTACAAGTTCTTGTAGTATTTCCTTCTCACTAGAAAACCAGTTGGCATTTTAGGGGAGAGTGGGGAAGGAGACCCAACTTTCAGATCCTCCATCAACAATTCCAAACAGTAGTTTTGTGATCCCTTGAGTAGGAATATTTTGACCTTACAAAAATTCCAACAGCCCAGCCAGAGTGGCTCAGTTGGTTGTGTCATCCTGTGTACCAGAAAGTTGACTACTCAAATTTGTCAGTTCACATACCTGGGTTTCAGGTTCGAGCCCCAGTCAGGGCATATACAGAAAGCAACTAATCAGCCCTGGCCGGCTTGGCTGAGTGGATAGAGTGCCAGCCTGCGGATTGAAGGGTCCCAGGTTCGATTCCGGCCAAGGGCATATGCCTAGGTTTCGGGCTTGATGCCCAGTGGGGGCCATGGAGGAGGTAGCTGATCAATGATTCTCTCTCATCATTGATGTTTCTCTCTCTCCTTCTCCCTTCCTCTCTGAAATCAATAAAGAAATACATATTTTTTTTAAAAAGCAACTAATCAATGTTTCTCACTTCGATGCCCCCCCTCCCCCTCCCTCCTTTCTTCCCTCCCTCTCTCTAAACATGTCCTCAGGTGAGGATTAAAAAAAAAAAATTGCAACAGTAACATGTTTTTGATGAAGGAATTTTCTGAATTCCATTAAGCCAATTTTTATTTTTAATCATCACCCAAGGATACTGATTTTAGAGGGAGGGAGGGAGGGAGAGAAACATTGATTGCCTCCCGTATGCATTCCTACAAGGGATCAGACCCGCAACCTGGGTAAGTGCCCCAACGACACTCCAACCAACTAAGCATCACTGGTCAGGGCCCATTAAGCCAATTTAATTCCTGAATCCATTTTCTATAGAGAATAAACTATTTTTAGTTTTATCCTACAGAAATTATTTTCCTTAGGAATTCTTTTCCTTGAAAACTTGACAAATATTCCATTCAGTTATTAGATTTTATCCTTTGACATTTTACAGTACTATTGTATTTATTTTTTAGGTTTTGTTGATTTAAATTTGGCAAGATTTGTTATTTGGAGCTTTTACTTGGTAATTTTAGCTGATTTTACCATAAGACTCTTTCGTACTGATTAGGTGTCTTTTTGTTGTTTTTTGATTGGGGTAGAGTTGGTTAATAACATTGTTTCAGGTGTATAACGTTATGACATCTGACTACTCTATTGTGTGCTCACCATCCCAAGTCTCTTTCCATCACTATTTGATCCTGCTTACCCTCATCTTCCTCCCTCCACCCCTCTGCCATTCTGTTCAATCTGAGTTTTTGTTCATTTGTTGCTTTTATTTTTAATATCCCACATGAGTGAAATCATACAATTGTCCTTTTCTGACTTACTTTCACTTAGCATGATACTCTGAAGATCCATCCATATTGTCCCAATTGGCAATATTTTACCTTTTTTATAGCTGAGTAGTATTCCATTGTATATATGGTACCACATCTTTATTCAATCATCTGTCAGACACAGGTTGTTTCCATGTTTTGGCTATTGTGAATATTGCTGCAATGAACATAAGTGTACATACATCTTTATAAATAAGTGTTTTCAATTTTTGTGGGTAGATAACCAGGAAGAGGGATTACTGGGTCATAAAGTAGTGTATGAATATGTATGTATGTGTATATACATACACACACACTTTTTTAAAAGATTTTTAAAATTGATTTTTAGAGAGGGAGAAACATTCATGTGAGAGTGAAACATTGCTTAGCTGCTTCCTGCACACCCCCTACCAGGGATCTAGCCCACAACCCGGACAATCCAGACAAGTGCCCTGACTAGGAATCAAATTAGCAAACTTTTGGTGCACTGGATGATGCCCAACTGAGTCACACTGCCAGGGCAGTAGCTTATATTTTTAATTTTTGAGGAAACTCCATACTGTTTTCTATTTTTTTTTTTTAAATATATTTTATTGATTTTTCACAGAGAGGAAGGGAGAGAGATAGAGAGTTAGAAACATCGATGAGAGAGAAACATCGATCAGCTGCCTCCTGCACATCTCCTACTGGGGCTGTGCCTGCAACCCAGGTACATGCCCCTGACCGGAATCGAACCTGGGACCCTTCAGTCCGCAGGCCGACGCTCTATCCACTGAGCCAAACCGGTTTCGGCACCATACTGTTTTCTATAGTGACTGCACCAATTTACATTCCTACCAGCAGTGTATAAAGATTCCCTTTTCCTTACATCCTCTCCAGTACTTATTATTGGTCTTATTGATAACAGCCATTCTAACAAGTGTGATGTAATATCTCATGTGATCTTTATTTGTATTTCTCTTGATTAATGATGAGCTTATTTTCATATCCTAGGGAAAATGTCTAATTCAAATCCTCTGCCCATTTTTTAATTGGACACTCCAACCAAGCCATAGTTGGTTTGTTGTTGTTGAGTTCTTTATGTATTTAGGATATTAGCCCCATATTGGAGGTATGTTAGTTTGATGTAGTCCTATTCATTTATTTTTGCTTTTACTTCCCTTGCCTTTGGAGTTCACAAAAACCCCTCGGGTTTAGTGCCTATGTCTTCTTCTGTGTGTTTTGTTTCAGGTCTTATGTGAAATCTTTAATCCATTTTGAATTAATTTTTGTGTATAGTACTAGCATCTAATTTTCTTCTTTTGCATGTGACTTTCTAGTTTTCCCAACACCATTTATTGAAGAAACTTTCCTTTTTCCAGTGTATGTTTTTGGCTCCTTATATAGTTGGCATATTCTAGTATGTGTGGTTTGGGCAATTCTGTTCTTATTGGTGTCTTTTTCTGCCAAAACCATACTGTTTTTATTACTGTAGCTTCATAAAATAGTTTGAAGCCAGGGAGTATGATACCTCTAGCTTTGCTTTTTTTCTTCAATGTTGCTTTGGTTATTCAGAGCTATTTGAGATTCCATAGAAATTTGAAGATTTTTTGGTTATATTTCTGTGAAAAACGCCATATTGATGGGATTGCATTAAATTTGTAAATTGTTTTTTATATAATAAGACCATTTCAACACCACCAACCTATGAACACAGAACATCTTTACATTTCCTTGTGTCTTCACTTTCTTTAAACATCATCTTGTAGTTTTCAGTATACAGGTAGGTCTCGCCTTCACTTCCCTTAAGTTTATTATAGGTATGCTATCATTTTTGATGCAATTCTAAATTGGATTTTCTTCATTTTTCTTTCTGATGTTTCATTGGTAGTATAGAACACAAAGAATTTTTGTACATTGATTTTGTATCCTACAACTTTGCTGTTTGTTTTTAAAAGTCTTTGGTGGAGTCTTTAGGGTTTCCTATTATGTAGAATCATGTAATCTGCAAATAGTGAATTTTCTCTCTTTCCAATTTGGATGGCTTTTCTTTCTTTTGCCTGATTGTTGTGGCTAACACAGTGTCTTGTTCCTCTGGTCAGCTGTGTTCACTGTTAATGATACCAATAGCTGTTATTAATTGGATACAAAACATCTATTGGGCAGTGTTTTGAGATAGGAATGAGTCAATCTGTCATGCAGCCTTGGGGAATGTCATGCTCCAACCCCCGTGGCTCTGTTATCAGGTATTTCAGTGTTAGTCTGAGAAAGTACAAGTTTGGGCACAAAAATTTGAGGAAAGAAGTTGTGTAGGGAACATTTCCTAGGCCAACCTGAGGAAGAGCAGAAATGAAGGGGAGAGGCTTCTTAGAGGGACTCAATTAGCTTACTCCTCCGTTTCCCAGAGGCCACAGCAACTGCCATTTAACTACTAATGATGCCAGAGTACGAGCTGACCCCTCCCAGTCCACGAGAAAGTTCTCAGGGGCTCAGGCAGAATGAGAATAGGAACAGTGGAGTGTGGTGTGTGCATGTGTCACATTGTAGGGCTGCCACCTATCTTACGTGGTCATTCTGAGATTTTTCTGTGTTTTTTGTTTTGGTCTTTAAATATCTACAGTAAAATATTGGTTAGGATGGCGCCTCTCAAATAATGTGCATTTCACTCACCTGGGAGCTGGGATGGCAGCACCAGCTGCTGAGCCCAAAGCCTAGGAACATCCAGTGGCAGCTTTCCTGCAGGTGCCGAGAAGCAGCGAGGGCCAGCCAGGTACAGGGTCACACATAGGATGAGTGTAGCTGCCTGCTCCAGCTGCCCCACTGTTCCGTTTGGCTAACCATCTTTATTAGAGAGCTGCTGCTTCCATTTGTGACCAAGTAACTGGGTAAGGAACACAATGTGTGTGAGAACCTTTTTTTCACTCTAGGACCTTAAAGAAATATCAAACCAACTCCTTGACAGCCATAACCTACTCAATTATTTCAAAGAAAAAATGTATACAAAAAAATGAAAAGCATTTTTTTCTCAAATGGCTGTTGAATTTATTTGCTTGATCAATAATGGTCCTGGCAAAAATTAGTTAATCAACACTGAGACAACTGTAATGAAATACTAAATTTTAAAAATCCATGATACCTTGATAGAAATTAGAGTTTACACAAAAAGAAACCTCCAATATTGCCAGCAAATATAAAATGAATGTAATATGACCAACAGGACAGCAAGAAGGCTTTTATACATTTATATTTGACACCTGATCATATTTTCAGTCACCATAGTATCTTCTCTCCAGGTTTAAAAAAATATTATGCTGATTTCTATAACAAAGCTTTCTTTTCGTACAAAAATCAAATAATGGCCAACAAGTCACAACAGTGCAATAGGTAGAAGATAAAAAACTGCATCAAACAGGTGCTGAAAATAAATACTAACTAGGAGGAGGGGAGGATGAGCCTCCTGGGGGGTTGTTTCCATCACCTTGGCTGTGGGTCTTCACAGCCATGAGCTGACCTCCCTCTTGGGTGCCATTGATCTGGGCGGAACAAAGCATGACTGAACAAAGGTGCCTGAGAGCCCCCTCAGGTCACCAGTGAAGTGGCAAAAGCAAGAAAACAGAGTCGGGGATCACAGCTATCATTAAAAGGAAAAGTTTTTTCTATTGCTCAGTCTCGTCAATTGGGAGTCCATCGGCAGTTCACTGAAACATATGGATAATTGAGAACTTTTGTTTAACAGCATATATATGGCTTATTCAGGCAAAGAGACATTTACATTCTAGCCCAAGCAAGCAATCAAAGTCATTCTGTTTGTAATGGAAGGTCAGTAACATAGATTTCTGGTTTGAGAAACAGATCCTTTGTGTGGATTCCTTAGGTCAAGGTGGCTACCTCAGACCAACCCAATGAAGAGCATTTGCTCATCAATAGCAATGAGGACCTAGAGGAGCCAGGTGGCCCTCATTCACGCTGAGCCAGGCTGCTCCAGGGCTGGCAGGCCAGCTGCACAGGCAGCTCTGTCTGACACCAGCCAGGCCATCCTGGTGACTCAGGTGCAAGGATTGTGTTTTAGGACGGTCGAAAGAGAGGGTGACAAGAGTGAGTAAAGGTAACCCCAGTAAGAGCCATTCTGGCCAGTCAGGAATTATGAGGCAGCTCCCCATGATATAATCTGCACCAAAAAGGTATAAAAGGCACAAGCAAGAGTGACTAGGTAAGCAGTGACCCTGGAGGGTGAGACGGGGGCGAGCCACAAGGCAGGAGCAGTATTTGCCTTGTTTGGTTCCTCCCCTAAAACAAGGGAGAGAGATCCGATTCTGCCGTAATAAAAAAGCAAAGATGGTTTTTGGTTTAAAAAGAAGCCACTCAAGGGTTAAAATAGTTATTTTAAGTTAACAAAGAAAACTAATCTTCAAATAAGCTATCTGGAAAACTCATCTGTCCCCTGTAAGCCTACAGCGCGTCCACTGTGTTCTCCTCCCATAACCTGAGCCTAACACAGGGAAGTTCGTGTGTGTGTGTGTGTGTGTGTGTGTGTGTTTAAGAAGGAAGAGTCTCTGGGAAGAAAAGGTATCTTTACAGAATGTACAGCAGAGAGTTGTCCAGTCTGACTCTCGGGATTACAGTAAGATGCACAGGTCTGGAGATTCCATGATCTCAGGATGCTCAGATGGGTGTCTCCTTCCTGTCTCTGCTCGGGGACGGCTTGGCCTGCTCCTTGCCTGCCTTTGGCTGCTCTTTAGTTGCTTTTGTCTCTGGGGCGCTGTCTCTAGGTGGTTGGACAGCACTCCCACGCCTCTCAAGCTCCTCTTCCTCCGGTGCCTGTGGCTCAGACTTGGCTCGTTGCAGCTGGAGCAGGCGGAGCTGCACGCGTAATTCGATGATGGCCTCTCACTCTTCATGGATTGCTTGATTCAAATGATTGTTCTTTATCTTGAGGAATGACAGAAAAGAACCATTCTCTCAAAATGACAATGATTCCCAAGCAGAGAACAGTCAGCAAGGGCATCCTATCTAATCTAATAAAAGACAACAAGGGTAATTGACTGTACCTTCGCTACGCTTCCCATTGGCTAATCAGGGCAATATGCAAATTAACCGCCAACAAGATGGCGGTTAATTTGCATACGTAGGCTCCAAACAGTGAAGCGAAGCCAAACGGCCCTGAAGCCAGCTGAGCAGCGAGGCCTCATGGCCCTGGGATCAGCGGAGCAGCGAAGCCTGACGGTCTGGCCGGAGCCCAGCCAGAGCGAAGGCCTGGGTGCCGGAGGAAAACTGGTGCCAGCAGCCAAGGGAAGGGAAGGCCTATTGCACAAATCTCTTCGTGCAACAGGCCTCTAGTCCTACATAAGAATCTGTTTTTGTTTTAGTCAATTTAGTTGTGAAGTGAAAGACATGACCATGAATATGCAACTGAGGCCCATAAAAATTCAAGATATAAACTCTATTCCAAAACACAAAAGAGTATCTTAAGACAAATGTACTAATAGAAAACAATTATTTTAATAAGGTTTCTAGTGTTTAAAAAGGCAGACCTGGACGTCTGCTGGATGAAAGATATTAACTATCTTGTTCAAACCATGAGAGTATTGTCTTTGTATCCCAAGTACTATAATCCTAGAATATATTTTCCTACATAGGATTTTTAATATAATCTGGAAAATATTAAGAGAATAAAATAAGGTGCCAACATGAAATCTTTCTAAAGAATGGAAGCTACCTGGTGGCCTAGGTCTCAACAACTGCTCTGATTTTCCCACCACACCCCTGGCTATATAGCGAGTGTCTTGACCTTGAGCCTCGCTGGGCAGCCTCTATGAACTCTGTCCACAGGTTCTGTGGAGAGGACTTTTGTGGGTGGTGGATTTGTATGGAATTCATCTAATTTTCTATGAGGTAGGTAAGTTCTGGTTTCCCCAGGAGCTGAATGCACCTGAATGAGGGAAACAAAGCTGTTTCACTTTCTTACATTTCCTTTCTAAGAAGAGAATGGCCTCTTTGAACCTTTAGATTAAACATCTAGAGACAATGTTTTATTTGGGTTAAGAAGGGAAATTCTGATCAAGATCATTTACTTTTGTTTTATAGCACAGTTGTCTCCCAGTTTCCTAGTGCCGAGTTTACTCTCTCCGACTGCTTTACAGGTTAAGGTCTAAGAGAAAACTGTCCCAGAGGGAGATTCAGGAGGTTTTTCCTTCTTGCATTAGCATTTCTTTTTCTGTTCACCTTCTCTGTGAACACAGACCAGACCACTCAAAGCTGCTCAAACTGGCACCGTCAGGTGAGGCTTAACCCAAGTGGGAGAGAGGTCGTGTGGTACTCTACAGTCAGGAAAAGTCACCACCTCAGGGACCAGGCCACACCTGTCAGCAGTCAACGTTCACCTAAACTCCTCTCTACTCAGCCTTCCCAGTTGGTTACCAAGGAGAAGAAAAATTCTAAGGGGAAATACATAGTTGCTACAACTTTCTAGAAGTTAGTGTGATTTTTGGTTATTGTCCCCCAAAAACTCACTTCTAGTTCTTCATTCTGTCTCTGTAAATCTTCCAAAATGATCTGAAGCTCCTCTTCATCTTCACTCTCGCTCTCACTCTCAGAGGAGTACTCCTCCGTCTCACTCCGGCCGTGCTGCTGACGACTAAAGGGCGAGAGATCCAGAAAAGTATGCTTGTCTGTTACCTCCCTTCTTTTAGATTTACCAGGTTTTCACAAGTCTGCTTGATATAACACCATTTTTAACATTTAATAAATAAGAAACTTAGGGTGATTAATTTTGCATGCCTAATTCTTTTATACGAAAGTCTGAGAGCTGAAATCATTATGCTTATATTTAAATAAACATCTGGGAAGTTTCAAAATCCTTTGCCTCTCCTTTACCTCTGAATTTCGGCAATCTCAGCTCTAAGGCGCTCGATCTCTTCTTTCTCTGAGGCAATCTGTCGGCGGAGAAACTGCTCCATGGCTAGAAGCTCCTCCTGTTCAGTCAGGATCTCATTCTCCTAAAATAATGATCAGGGTGAACACCTTTGAGAGTAGGAGTGTAAGATATGTCACTCTTTTGGGGTCTCCTATGTTGTCTTGAATTCTTTAGCCTCATACACATAACACACTAGTAATGGGAAAGCTTGCTGTACTGCACAACCAAAAAATATCCTGTTTCTTTAGTGCCAAGAAAAGGCTCCTTTGAGAAAAGGTAAACTAAGTTACTTGGGAGGAATGACTAAGTTTTCCTCAACACATAAAATGCCACTCAGGAGTCCATGTTCTCGTTTTGCAAAGCTCCTGTGGGACTTGCACACTGGGCACAAGGCCGAAGTTCAAGTGTTTGCCTCCCAGTCCTCTCAATGCCTCCCCACTTCTCAATAAAGGGAGAGCATTTGGGGCCCAGGTGGCCGGCCTCCAACAGTATCACTGAGAAAAGAAGAACCAGATGTACAGCTGCTATCAGCATCACCTATAGCAGATCCTGTGCAGGAAAGATGTTTACAGAAGAAATCTCACCGCAAGCCACCATCCTCCTTAAACCATGCCCCCAGAGATAACAGTCAAACAGTAAATATTCTGCTTTAACAGAATATGGATTTCTAAGACTGATCGATTCAGCCCTGGCTGGTTTGGCTCAGTGGATAGAGCGTCAGCCTGCGGACTTAAGGGTCCCAGTTTCGAGTCCAGTCAAGGGCACATGCCTGGGTTACTGGCTCCGTCCCCAGGAGGGGGCGTGCAGGAGGCAGCCGATCAGTGATTCTCTCTCATCATTGATGTTTCTATCTCTCCCCACTCCCTTCCTCTCTGAAATCAATAAAAATATATTTAAAAAATAAATAAATAAATAAATAAAACTGACCGATTCACCAAAGGGGGGAAATCGCTATCTGCCCAAGATCTAGCCTCTCAACATAAAGAACACAGACAAAACTTAGGAGTTAACAGATGAAAGGCTATAGAAATGAGGGCTAAGAGGCAGGGGTCTACAGCATTTTTTTTAACCTAAATAGCTCGTTTATTTAAAAAGATTCTTTGGAGGGGTTCTAGGTGAGGGAAGTAATGCCTTCTCTTCACCCTCAGCCCTGGCAGGGATTACGGGCGGTTTTGCTAACACACACACACACACACCACACACTGGGTGCACCCAAGGGTGGCCTTTCATGGAGGCCAGAGATGTGATCCTTGGAGCTCAGAGTGCTCACTCTAGCTCAGTGATTCCCAAAGTGGGCGCTACCGCCCCCCGGTGGGCGCTGCAGCGATCCAGGGGGGCGGTGATGGCCACAGGTGCATTTGGGGGCTATGAGTAACTGCTATTAAAATTTAAAAAAAAATAATTTCCAGGGGCTGAGTAATATTTTTTCTGGAAAGGGGGCGGTAGGCCAAATAAGTTTGGGAACCACTGCTCTAGCTCCTGCCAAGGGTGCTCGGGCACCGTGAGGTGAGGGTACAGAGGTAGCCCCAGTCTAGTTGCAGCCTGGGTCTCCACGAAGCAGGGAAGGCAGCCCCCAACCCCAGAGCTTATCTGGCAGGACCTCTCTCAGTGCTGCGAATGCCTGAGGGCAGGATCCCCTCATCTTGTTACAGAATTTCTTTCCAAACTAATAGGTATCAAGAGGATAAGTACCTATGATCAAACTTAAAGACATTATGGTCAAGTTCTAAAGTGAACCACTCAAGGCCCCCAAAATGCATGAGGAATCTCTTGGAGATGTAATATGCAGTATTCCCCACATGTTTCTAAACAGACATGTTTATTTTCCAAGAAATATCAGATGGAAAAATTCTGAAATCAAAACATAACCTGGGACTTCAGGGAAGAAGAGTTATGTGTTAGGCAGAACAAAATATTTTTCAGAAGAGACAGGAAAGAACTAAAACTTCACAGGCTTCAGGTATCCCACATACATGAGTTTTGGAGGCACAGGCTATTGTCAGAGCCTAGACCTCATTCCTTATTACTAGTGAACTGGGACTTTCTAGAACAGATTAAGGCTGACTTGAAGCAGCACAATTCACCATAGCTAAGATCTGGAAACAGCCTAAGTGCCCATCAGTAGATGAATGGATTAGAAAACTGTGGTACATCTACACGATGGAATATGCTGCTGTAGTAAAAAAGAAGGAACTCTTACAATTTGCAACGGCATGGATGGAGCTGGAGAGCATTATGCTAAGTGAAATAAGCCAGTCAATGAAGGAAAAATACCACATGATCTCACTCATTCATGGATAATAAAGACCATTACAAACTTTTGAACAATAATAGATACAGAGGCAGAGCTGCCTCAAACTGATTGTCAAACTGCAGCGGAAGGCCAGGGAGGGTTGGGGGGCAGGAGGGAGGGGAGTAAGAGATCAACTGAAGGATTTGTATGCATGCATATAAGCATAACTAATGGACATAAGACACTGGGGGGTAAGGGAGGGCAGGGGATTGTCAAGGGCGGGGGGAAAAAAAGGACACATATGTAATACCCTTTGTAATACTTTTAGCAAAAAAAAACAAATAAAAAATTTTAAATAAAAAAGGCTGACTTGAGAGACTCATCTTCAGCTCTATTCCTGGAATAGGCACTCAAGAGCTATTGGTCAAATCAATGAATGAAAAATAAAACAATTTATCAACAATTGGCTTTCACTGCAAAGAATAAAATCAGAATATCTAAAAAGTGCTATTAGCAACAACTGTCTGTATTGGTACATTTCAAGGATCCCAAACTTTGTGATATCAGGAAGAATATATTTTAAATAGTTATTAAAGTTCAATATTATTAATATGAAACAAGTACCACTAATCTGTAAATCAGGGGAAGTACTTATAATTTGACCTATGTAGATGAAATGAGATTAAGTAAAGTATCTAGAACAGTGTCCAATAATCATTCAGTAGAAGATAGTTTTCTCTAGTTGAATATTTAAACAAACACCATAGGGGGTGGGCAAAAATAGGCTGCAGTTGTTCATATGGGAAATACAATAATTAGTAAATAATAACAATAGAACAAGAATAAACTGTGTCGTATATTCACAACTATACACCTACTTTTGCCGCACCCTGAATAAGTAGGGCAAACAGCAGACAAGAGTCTAAAACCTCAAAATAAAGTTTGGTTAAAAGACTACACCTTTGGCCCAGTTGATGTGACTCAGTGGTTGAGCACCCACCTAAAACAAACAAACCAGGAGGTTATGGTTCAATTCCTGGGTCAGGGCATACTAGTATGCCCGGGTTTTAGGCTCGATCCCCAGTAGGGGGCATGCAGGAGGCAGCTGATCAATGATTCTCTCTCATCATTGATGTTTCTATCTCTCGCTCCCCTCCCGTCTGAAATAAATAATACATTAAATTTTTTTTAAAAAACTTACACCTTTGTAAATGAGCTTCTCAAATTATACAATAACAAATACAACTCCTGAATAACCAATGAGTCAAAGAAATCAAAATAATATATTGAGACAAATTAAAATGGAAACACAACATACTAAAACTTACCAGATGAATAAAATTATAAACGATACCACAGAAATACAAAGGGTCATAAGAGACTTATGAACATTTATACACCAACAAATTGGAGAACCTAGAAGAAATGGGTAAGTTCTTGAAACATAAAATCTACCAAGACTGAATCATGAAGAAACAGAAAATCTGAACAGACCAATAATGAATAAGGAGATTAAATCAGTAATAAAAAATCTCCCGACAAACAAAAAAGACCCAGAAGAGAGGGCTTCACAGGTGAATTCTACCAAGCATTTAAAGAAGCATTGTCAATCCTTCTCAAACTCTTCCAGAAAACTGAAGAGGAGGCAACACTCCTAAATTTATTTTACAAGGTCAACATTACCTTCATACCAAGAGCCAGGCGAGGACACGATAAGAAAAGAAAATTACAAGCCAATATCCCTGCAAAAATTCTCAACAACATACTAACACATTAAAAAGATCAGATGGAATAATCAAGTGGAATTTATTTCTGGGATACGAGGATGGCTCAACATAATAAATGTGATGCTCCACATTACAGAATAAAGAATAAAAATCATATCCTCTCAATAGATGCAATAAAACAGTTGACAAAATTCAACTGGAAGTCCTAGCCAAAATGATTAGATAAGAAAAAAAATAAAAGGTAACCAAATTTGATAAAAATAAAAGCAAATGGTCATGATCTTATATGTAGAAAACCCTAAAGCCTGGTTGGTGTGGCACAGATGGTTGAGAGTCATCCCATGCACCAGGAGGTTGCAGGTTCAATTCACGGCATATGCCTGGCTTGTAGGCTCGATCCCAGTAGGGGGCATGCAGGAGGCACCCGATCAATGATTCTCATCGATGTTTCTATCTCTCTCTCCCTCTCCCTTCCTCTCTCTGAAATCAATAAAAACATTTTTTTAAGAAAGTTTATAAAAAAGAAAGAAAACCCTTAAAGACTCCACCAAATAATTGTTAAAGCTAATAAATAAAGAGTAAAGCTGCAGGATACAAAATCAACATTCAAAATCAGTTGCATTTCTATACACTAACAACAAACCATCTGAAAAATACATTAAGAAAACAATTCCATTTACAATAGCATCAAAAGATACTTGGAATAAATTTATGTAACAAGGTGAAAGGCCTAGACACTGAAGCTATTAAACATTGATAAAAGAATTTGAAGATACAAATGGGAAAAATGTTCCATGTTCATGGATCAGAAGAAATATTTTTTAAAAATCTATTTTTATTAATTTCAGAGAGGAAGGGAGAGAGAGAGAGAGAGAAACATCGATGAAAGAGAGTCATTGATTGGCTGCCTCCTGCACACCCCCTACTGGGGATCGAGCCCGCAACTCAGGCATGTGCCCTTGACTGGAATCGAACCTGGGACCCTTCAGTCTGTTGGCCGACACTCTATCCACTGAACCAAACCAGCTAGGGCAGAAGAAATAATATTGTTGAAATGCCCATACTACCCAAAGCAATCTACAGATTCAATGAATCTCTATCAAAGTTCCAATGGTGTTTTCCACAGAAATAGAAAAACAATTCTAGCCCTAACCGGTTTGGCTCAGTGGATAGAGCGTCGGCCTGCGGACTGAAGGGTCCCAGGTTCGATTCTGGTCAAGGGCATGTGCCTTGGTTGCAGGCACATCCCCAGTAGGGGGTATGCAGGAGGCAGCTGATCGATGTTTCTCTCTCATTGATGTTTCTAACTCTCTATCCCTCTCCCTTCCTCTCTGTAAAAAAAATCAATAAAACATTTAAAAAAAAAGAAAAACAATTCTAAAATTCATACAGAACCACAAAAAGCCAAAGCAATTTTAAACAAAATGAATAAAGTTAGAGGCATCACACTACCTGATTTCAAAATATACTACATAGTTATAATAATCAAAGCATTATGACATTGGCATATAACCAGACATCTAGACTAATGGAGCAGAATAGAGAGCCCAGGAATAAATCCACACATTTATGATCAATTAATCTTTGACTAAGGTGCCAGAAACACCTAATGGGGAAAGAACAATCTTTTCAAGAAATTAGATTGGTAATCTGGTTTTCCTCATGCAAAAGAATGAAATCAGACCCCTTATCTCACTCCATATAAAAAAAATCAACTCAGTATGGATTAAAGATTTCAATCTAAGACCTGAAACCATAAAACTATTGAAAGAAAACACAGGAAAGAGTTCCTTGACATTGGTGTGGACAATTAATTTTTTTAGATAGGACCCCAAAAACACAAGCAACAAACAAAAATAGATGGAATTGCATCAAATAAAAGGTTTCTGCATAGCAAAGCTTTTTTTCCCCCAACAGTGAAGAGACAACCTATAAATAGAATATATTTGAAAACCATACATGTGATAAGGGTTTTATATCCAAAATACATAAGGAACTCAACTCAATAGAAAGAAAACAACCCAATTAAAAAGTCGGCAAAGGACCTAACATCTCAAAAGATATACAAATGGCCAACAGATTTATGAAAACATGTTCAATGCCACGCATCATCAGGGAAATGCAAATCAAAACCACAATGAGATATCACCTTACACAGATTATGACGCAGAAAAAAGGAACCCCTGTACACTGTTGGTGGGAATGTAAGCTGGTACAGCCATTATGAAAAACAGGAGGTTCCTCAAAAAATAAAAATAGAACAGTCATACTCCAGTAATCCCATTTATAAATATACATCCAAAGGAAATGAAAACAAGATACTGAAGAGATATATGCACACCCATATTCACTGCAGCATTATTCATAAGAATCAAACTACAAAAAAACCCCAACCAGCAACACATAAATGGATCAAGAAGTGGTGTGTACACACACATACACAGAGGAATATTATTCAGCCACGACAAAGAAGGAAATCCTGCCATTTATGACAACATGAATGAACCTAAAGGACATGCTAAATAAAATAAGCCAGACAGAGAAAGACAACTATTATATGATCTCACTTATACTAGTATGTGGTCTAAAAAAAAGTCAAAACTCAAAGAAATATAGAGTAGAAAGGTTCTGAGAGGTGGGGGAAATAGGGAGATGTTGGTCAAAGGATTCAAAGTTGCAGTTATAGAGGATGAGTAAGTCTAGAGACCTCATGTGCAGATATGATAACTATAGTTAACTAGAGGCCGGTGCACGAATTTGTACACCAGTGGGGGGGTCCCTCAGCCTGGCCTGTGGGATCAGACCGAAACCGGCTCTCCAACATCTCCCAAGGGGTCCCAGATTGTGAGAGGGTGCAGGCCAGGCCAAGGGACACCACTGGTACATGATCAGGGCCGGGGAATGACACAGGAGGTTGGCCAGCCAGGGAGGGACTTCAGGGCACGTCCGGCCCATCTCGCTCATTCCCATCGGCTAGACGCCAGCAGCAAGCTAACCTACCAGTCATAGCATCTGCCCCCTGGTGGTCAGGGCACATCATAGTGATTGTTTGACCGGTCAACTGTCTGCTCCCTGGTGGTCAGTGCACATCATAGCGAGCGGCCTTAGCATATTACACTTTGATTGGTTGAACAGACAACTGGACGCTTAGCATTATTAGTCTTTCATTATATAGGATAATACTGTGTTGAGTATTGAAAATGTACTATGAGTAAATTTCAGGTACTCTCATCACTAAAGAAAAACTTAACAATGGGAGGCGATAATATTAATTAACCTGACTGTAATAACCATCTCACTGTGTCTACCACCTCATCATTTTGTATACCTTAAATATATACAATTTTAATTTTCTTTAAAAAGGAAGCTTGCAGAACAGAGAAAAAGAGTTTAACTTACCTGGGCAAGGAGAATATTTATAACTTCTTCATTTTCATTCATTTCTTCTTTGGAAACATCCTCTTTTGAAAGACTGGCTATCTCTTGTGCAATCTTGGTTTCACACTCCTGTCAAGTAAGACAAATGAAAAAAAACAAAACTGGTCAGCCTATATGTAACACATATTCAACAAATCACACCATTACCATTCTAGAAGTTTCCTTCTCATTTCCTAGAATTGAAAAAAATAACATTAACAGTCAGAGGAACCATCTGGATAAATGGACATTTGTTAACAGGAAATGTTAACTGAAAAATAACATGTGGATCTTAACCTGTAGCTACAGTGTGAAAATGTGCAATTCTGGCTAATGTGCTCACCATTTCCAGAACCCTTTCACACAAATTGTCTTCTGTGGTACTTTTTTTGGTAGAGGATTTTAAGCATACAATTCGATTAGTTTTAACAAATGTATACAGCCAAGGAACCACCACCACAATCATAATATAGAACAGTTCTATCACCACACAAAATACCCTTGGGTTCTTCCACCATCTGTTGTCCCTGGCAACCACTGATCTGCTTCCCACTGCTATAGTTTTGCTTTTTCTTGAGTTTCATATAAATTGAATCAATCAGTAGTCTGTTTTATCTGGCTTCTTTCACTTAGCATAATGTTTTTAACAATTCTATTTTGTTGTTTGTATCAGGAGTTTGCTGGATAATATGCCATGATGTGAATGTACCCCGATTTGTTTATCCATTCACCAGCTGATGAACATCTGGGTCCTTCCTAGTTTGACCGATTATAACTAGAACTGTTATGAACATTTTGTAAAAGCTCTGTGTGGGTATACGCTTTCTTAAATAACCACAAGTGGGATTGCTGGGTTATATGACAATCATACATTTAACTCTAAGAAACTGCCAAACTGTTTTCCAAAATTACTGTACTATTTTTGTACTATCAAGAGCAATATGAGTATCAGTTGCTCCATATTCTTGTCAACACTTGGTTTTTTTAATTTTAGCCATTCTGGTTGTTGTGTAGTGTTATGTCATTGTGGTTTTAATTTGTATTTCCTTAATAACCAATGATGTGGAACATCTTTGCACATGCTTATTTGCCATCTGTATATCATCTTTGGTGAACTGCCTATTCAAATTTTTGCCTATTTAAAATTGAATTGTTAATGTAATAAATATACCACTCTGGTGAGGGATACTGAGAATGGCAGAGGCTACACATGTGTTGGGGAGGGGATATATGCAAACTCTCTGTACCTTCCTCACATTTTGCTGTGAACCTAAAACTACTCTAGAAAAATAAAATCTGAAAAAAAAAAAAAATGAACTGTTTTGTCTTCCTATTTAGTTGTAAGAGGGTTTTTTAAAATAGATTTTCATTCAAGTCCTCTATCAGATATGTGTTTTTTGCAAACATTTTGACACAGCTTCTGGCTTGTATATTCACTTTCTTAACAGTGTCTTTTGAAGTTTTAAAATTTTGGTGAAATGTAATTTATCAAATTTTTCTTTTAGAGTCCTATTTAACAAATCACTACCTAAGCAAGTCAGTAGATCTGTGTTTTCTCCTAGAAGTTTTCTTTAGATCTTAGTTCAGTGGTTCTCAACCTTCTGGCCCTTTAAATACAGTTCCTCATGTTATGACCCAACCATAAAATTATTTTCGTTGCTACTTCATAACTGTAATGTTGCTACTGTTATGAATCGTAACGTAAATATCTGATATGCAGGATGGTCTTAGGTGACCCCTGTGAAAGGGTCGTTCAACCGCCAAAGGGGTCGCGACCCACAGGTTGAGAACCGCTGTCTTAGTGTATGATTCATCTATACCAGTGATGGCGAACCTTTTGAGCTCGGCGTGTCAGCATTTTTGAAAAACCCTAACTTAACTCTGGTGCCGTGTCACATATAGAAATTTTTTGATATTTGCAACCATAGTAAAACAAAGATTTATATTTTTGATATTTATTTTATATATTTAAATGCCATTTAACAAAGAAAAATCAACCAAAAAAATGAGTTCACATGTCACCTCTGACACACGTGTCATAGGTTCGCCATCACTGATCTATACTAATAAAAGGGCAATAGGCTAATTAGACCAGACGTTCTTCCAAAGCCAAAGCAGCTGCGAGGGCCGAGCGCCAGCAGTGCAGGAGGCGGCAGCGCAGGCTGGCCCAGTACTGTGGCCCCTTTCACAGAGGTCGCAGGAGAGCCCGGTGCCGCATGAGAGGGTGAGGCCGCACGAGAGGGTGGGGACACAGCCAATTTCTCAGAGTTGGCACGGGAGAGTCCTCTGCCCAGGCCGGTCCAGCGTCACGGCCCCTTCTGCAGAGGCAGTGGGAGAGGGGGCTGCGTGATCCCGGTTCCAGTGCTGCCCCTTCCGCAGAGGCAGCCACAGAGGCGCGGCTTGGGCCAGTCCCAGTGCCACGCCTCTGCAGAGGCTGGACAGGGTGTGGCCTGCTGTGCCTCAACCTCCCACAGCCCCTCCTCCAGCTGGCCTGGGGCCAGTGCTAAGAAGCAAGGATCGAGGGCCAGCAGTGGCAGCAGCAGCACGGTGATGGGGGCTGTGCCTTCCCCTGATCACCCAGTGGCCTTCCACAGAGGGAGCGGGCCTAAGTTGTCAGTAGGTCATCCCCTGAGTGCTCCTGGACTGTGAGAGGGGGCAGGCCTGGCTGAGGGACCCCCCACACCCCCGTGCACGAATTTTCATGCACCAGGCCTGTAGTTTTTAATGAAAGGTTCTTCTTTGCATATAAAGATCCAATTGTTTCAGCACCATTTGTTGAAGAGAAACTTTTTCTCCCACTGAATTGTCATCTTCGTTGAAAATTAATTGCCCTTATATGTGTGGGTCTATTTATGACATTCTATTCTATATGTCTATCCTTGATTACTGTAGCTTCATAGTAAGTCTTAAAATCAGGTAGTGCGAGTCCTCTAATGTTTTTGTTTACACTACTCTAGGTCTTTTGTATTTCCATATACATTTTAGAAGAACTTGTTAATTTCTACAAAGCCACCTGTTTAGATTTTTATTGAATCCACAGATCAATTTGAGAAAACCTAACATCTTAACAATATTGAGATATACGGCTCTATGTTATTTAGATCTTTTTTCTATTTAGGTTCAATATCTAATTGTCCACTGCTAATATACAGAAATACAATAGGCTGTTGTATATCTGATCTTATATCCTACAACTTTGCTTATATCCTACAACTTTTGCTAAATTCACTTGTTAGTTTTTGGGGGGTTTTATTGATTGATTGATTGATTTTTGAGAGGAAGGGTGAGGAGAGAGAAACACTGATTTGTTGTTCCACTTACTTATGCATTCTTTGGTTGAATCTTGTATGTGCCCCGACCAGGGATTGAACCCACAATCTTGGTGTATTGGGATGACACTCTAAAACTCACTGAGCTACCAGGCCAGGGCCTCACTTATTAGTTTTTTATAGATTCCTTAGGATTTTATAGATAGGTGATCATGTCATATACATACACTTAGTTCTCTCCAATCTGTATCCTTTTTTATTTTTTCTTGCTTTGTTGCACTGGCCTGAACAACCTCCAGTATGATGTTGAGTACAAGTGGCAAGAGCAGAAATCCTTGCCTTATACACCCAATTTTAGGAGAAAGCATTTAGAGTTTTACTATTAGGCACATTAGTCATGGAATTTTTCACAGATGCACCTTTTATCAGGTTAAGAAAGTTGTTTGCTGAGGTTTTTGTTTTTTTTACCATGAGTAAGTGTTGGATTTTGTCAAATGGTTTTCTGTTCTGTTGATGTGATTTTGTGGTTTTTCTTATTTTTAATCCATTAATATAATGAACTAGAGGCCCAGTGCATGAAAATTCCTGCACTCAGAGGGGTCCCTTAGCAGAGCCTGCGCCCTCTCACAGCCCAGGAGCCCTCGGGGGATGTCCACCTGCCAGCTTAGGCCAGCTCCCTGGGGGATCAGGCCTAAGCTGGCAGTCAGACATCCCTCTGGCAGCCTGGGAGCCCTGTGCTCGCAGCTGTCAGCCCAACTTGTGGCTCAGCAGAGCTCCCCGTGGGAGCACACTGACCAACAGGGGGCAGCTCCTGTGTTGAGCGTCTGCCCCAGGTGGTCAGTATATGTCATAGCGACCAGCCATTCCCAAATAGGTCTGTTAGGGTCAATTTGCATATTACCCTTTTATTATATAGGATTATTTACTTTTATCTTTAAGTCATTTATTCCTTAAAGTTGAAAAACACTTGATAGAATCTTTGAGTATTTTGTGTATTAATGAGCAGGCATGGTAAGTTAACATCAAGAAAAACTGATAATGGTAATCCATTCCTTTCTATTATTGACTCTGCTTTATATCATGATTCCTTTATCCAAGAAATATGTAGAAGCAAGAGAAATAAAAGCCAAACCTACATTAGTTCTATTCTAAGGCAGAGGCCCTTCATTTAAAGACATGGACAATGCTACCTGGGTTAACAATTGCAACCATGAGGATCGGCTGGTCATCTAAAACCCGATTCTAGGTTGAACCATGAGGGGAATAACAACAATAACAATAGGCATAGGAAGCAAAATAAAAATAAGATAATCTGGTAAACAGGAGAAAAGAAGGAAGAGAAATACACAGAGGGCTTCGGCTAGTCCTGGAGTTCATGTGTAAAAATGTTCATGAATGTTTCTCTTTTTCAATCACAGTTTACTTTCAATATTATTTCATATTAGTTCCAGGTGTACAGCATAGTCGTTACACGATTATATAATTTACAAAGTGATCCCCCGATAAATCAAGTACCCACTTGGCAGCATACATAGTCATTACAATATTACTGATTATATTCCCTATACTATACTTTACATCCCCATGACTCCTATGTAACTGTCAATTTGTACTTCTTAATTCCTTCACCTTTTTCACCCAGTCCCCCAACCTCCTCCCTTCTGGCAACCATCAGTTTGTTCTCTACATCTATGAGTCTGTTTCTGTTTTGTTTGTTCATTTATTTTGTTATTTAGATTCCACATGTAAGTGAAATTACTGAGTGTTTCTTTTCTGACAAAGCTATCCTCCACATAAATGTAAATCTCTAGCCTCAAAGCAATAAAGTTCTTGGGTTGTCTTTTGTCTTTTGGCACAACCACAATGGCAACCCACCAGCAATCATGCTCTCCCAGTCTGATAAATGCTAATGTTCTTTGGCAGTGTTATTTGGATCCTGCCATTGAATTGGCATGTGGGTTGTAAGATGGTCCAGAAATTTCGACTCAGCCTTGGTGTGGCTGGGAAACTCAGTCCCAGAGCCAAGCAACATACACTAAACTACAGGGGAGATCCAAAGTCTGACTCACGTACCCACACTTATCAGGAGTCACATGCCACTCTTCCTATTCCTAGGTAAAGAAAATACCTCCTGATCTTTAGTACCTCCATGTGTTTCCAAATATCTGACTCAAATTCCCCAGTGAAAAGTATCACTCTCCAACTGCTTCTCATGCTTAGGAAGCTCCTTTTACAGGTACAACCAACCACGAAATGACAAAACATCTTTTAGTAAAATAATTTGTTCAAATGAAACATTTCTCTGATGCCAAGCTGAAGAATCAGTAATTTAAAACTGGGAACTTCTAAACAAATAAATTTCCCATCAGGACCTTCGCTTCAAGAAATGTGTATATATTGTATTTTTAAAAGAAATAACTTAAAAGAGTATATGAAAGATCCTAGCACATTCTTTTTATATTTTATTATAAACATAACGTACCAAAAATAATAAATGCACTCACTTGTCTTTTAGCTTCTCTGAGTTTTCTTTTGAGGGCTGTCAAAATTCTTTGTACTTCCCATAATCTTTCTTCTTTAGATAAATCCTTTATCCCACCCTGCAGATCTCGATGTAAACAATTCAAAAGAAACTCCTAGAAAACAATACATCACACACTTCTGATCATTCACATCCTATCATCTTAAAATAAAACCATGCAATTTCTAAAGATGTAGAATCAACTGTTTTTTCTTTTCTCTCTCTTTTAAATTCTCACCTGAGGGGATGTGTACTGATTTAAGAGAGAGGAAGGGAGAAAGAGAGAAACATCAATGTAAGAGAGAAACATTGATCGGTTGCCTCCTGTGGGTGCCCTGACAGGGGGGAGGTCCAACCCACAACCTAGCTGTGTGCCCTGACTGGGGATTGAACCTGCAACCTTTTTGGTGTACAGGACGATGCTACCGGGCCAGGGCTCCACTATTTTTTAATCATTAAAAGAATGAAGTAGCAGCACAAATTATTTTTTAAGGATATGACTAAAAAATCATTCTTCTTTGTTTTGCCAAGGCATTGGGTTCTCATTATTTACATTAGCTCGATAGTAGTTTATTTACATTCCTTCCCCCAACACATCATCAACTACTAAAAAATGAGGGAGCTCAGAGCCGATGGAACGAAAGAAGCAAGGATTTGATAATGTGTATGCAAATAAAAGATGTAATAATAATAAAATGTAAGTTTCTTATTTAGTCCTGAGTTTCTTAGCTTGCCAAGCAAACACATATAACCAAATGGCGCTGTTTTCTTCTATCAAAGTAGCAAGTGGGAAAGCACAGGATATGGGGTCAAGTCCTGGTTCTATAGCTTAGTAACCATGTGACACAGAGTAAGTTATTTATAACTAGAGGCCCGGTGCACAAAATTGGTGTACAGGGTATAGGGAGAGGTCCCTCAGCCCGGCCTGCACCCTCTCCAATCTGGGACCCCTCAGGGGATGCCCGACTGCCTGTTCAGGCTAACTGCCTCTGCCTGCCGGCCTGATCGCCCCTAACTTGCCCCCCTGCCAGCCTGATCGCCCCTACCTTGCCCCCCTGCCGGCCTGATCGCCCCTAACCGCCTATGCCTCAGCCCTCGCCCTAAGCGGCAGTCTGGCCTCCCTCTGCGGGAGACGACCTGGAGGATCAGGGGAAGGCACCGCCCCCATTACCCCACTGCTGCTGCCACAGCCAACCTGAGCCTGGGCCCTTCACAGCTGCGCCTCAGCCCTCACAGCCGCTGCGGCTTTGTCCAGAAGGACGTTTGGAAGGTTATCCGGAAGACATCTGCCCTAATTAGCATATTACCCTTTTATTAGTATAGATGTCAGTATTCTTATATTTAATATATGGTCAATAGCAGCAATCTTATCTAGATAAGCTAACATTTTTAGACTGCTTAAGACATTCCCAGAACCATGCTGAGCATCTTTAATGCATTATTTCATTTATTGTAATCTTCACATCAAATTATGAGAGGCCCCATTTTAAAATGAGATAACTGAAGCTTAAAAAGGTTAAGCGATTTGCCTAAAATCCATCAGTTAATTAGAAGCAGAGCAAGAATTTAAAGCCAGGTTTTTTATTTCAAAACCTGTGCTCTCTCCATGATATTGACTTATCTCCATAACATGTGCCTAATATAGCTCCAGACATACTTTAAAAAGTACTCTATGAACAACAGTTCATCATCTTCATCATAATCATCATCATCAGTCTCCAAAACTGTCAGAGCAAAGGTAGGCTCTTTCAGGGCTAACACACAGGCTGAGCTCACACACCTGTCTTCTGATCTCCTCCTTGATGCTCTCCTGGGTCTCTGGCAGTGTGGGCATAGTGGCCATGTTAGACCAGCGAAGAGGTTTTGTCACTTGCTTTAGTATCACATTTCCAAAGAGCTCTTGCACATGTGTGAAAAACACATACAGGACACGATTGCTAATCTAAGGGGAAAAAGGAAAGAAAAGGATTTGTAAGAAAACTATTAACATTGTCTTGTTTCATTTAATTTGTATTTATTGCATGTGCATCCTTTAATCCTGGACACAAGAATGAAAATTCTCCTCGATAGTGACTAGACATGCTTTGCTAATTAGCGGACAATTTAAAGAAGAGAATGGAAAAAATATGACTTAAGTCTGTACTTAATCACCATAAGGAACTGGAAAGAAAAGGATACAGAAGCTGATAACCAATTTATTTCTTCTTAGCACTATAAATCCCTGAAATCTTCTTAGATTAAGATTCTATGAAATGCTTCCCTAGGACCTATCTTTAGGAATGGAATCCTCAGCTTAAATCCCTAACTAAGCAAATGCTAGATCCTTTTGTGCATGAGTCTGATATGTGTGTGTGATATAATTAAGCAATAATGCTATTTGCAGAAATAGTTGAAATTCTATGGATGAACTCTGTAATTGCAGGTAGCATGGGTTCCTCTTCTTCTAATGAGAGACCACTATTATCAGGAACTGGTTTATAAACCCACACCAAAGACTACAATATTCATATTACATAGCTACAAGCGAATGGGAAAATACATTCATCATCCTCTGTGTTGACATTGTCCACATTGTGAAAGAAAAAAATAATAATATTCAGGCTAAACCATTATTTACTTTTGCTGGTTAATTGCTTGTATGCAACTCAGCAATGAAAATGTTCCCCCCCCACCCCCAGGGCACATGTACCTGAACAGTTGGGCTGAGCACTATAGAAATGTTTGTATATTCAATTTTCGTTTCCAGTTCTTTCGCGATAACATGGTCCATGTGCACGCAACTCAGCAATGAAAATGTTCCCCCCCACCCCCAGGGCACATGTACCTGAACAGTTGGGCTGAGCACTATAGAAATGTTCTGTATATTCATTTTCGTTTCCAGTTCTTTCGCGATAACATGGTCCATGTGCACGATCAGCCAGGAAATCAGAAGAAAGTTACATTCTGGCAGTTCTTTCAGTAAGCGTTGGAATTCCTGCACTTTCTCACTCTCTGTGCTCCTCCCACAAGCCTCTTCAAAGCGAGGCATAAGCTCTTTGGTAAGCAGATTTTCCGGAAGGTCTCGCAAATACTGCTTCAGCAAACTGGCTACAGTGTTAGGCTCATACTCTTCCAGATTTGGAGACTCCTCTCTGTCATAGGCTGCTTTCAGCTCATCCACCTTTGATTTAATTCCTTAAAACATTCAAATTCAGAGAAAAAGAGAATATCGAGAAGAAGAAAAATCAAACAGCTTTATTTACCCTTGTGCCCACCCCTTGGTGCGACATATGAGAAAAGCCAATCTGACAATGACAAATCTCTAATTATGAAGTATTTATCTATACAAGGTTCACACAATTCCTCTGTAAACAAGATAATAGGAAAGACTATAATTGGAGGGTGAATTCTACCAAAAGTTAAATGATAACAGAAACTCAATATTCAGAAAAAGAGTCATAGCAATCACGGACATTTTAAACAAATATGCCAATCAACTCAGGAAAATATTATTTTGAAAGTTAAAGATAGGTAGGTAAAAATTCAGGCAAAAACTAAACTACAATCTAAGCATAAAGTCTTGCTCTACATGGGCAGCCAATTGCTTTTTCTAACTAGTCACAAGACAACATAAAATGACAACTCGGTATATATATAAGCATGTTCCAATTTTTATAAGTAAAATGCAAACAGTGAGTTCACTATCAAAACAAACTCTTTGAAAATTATTCTCCATTAAATAATCCCCACCTAATTTTTATTTTTAAGTTTTAATTCTTTACATATTTTCTTAATCTGGAACAGAGCTGGAACAACAAAAGGTAAAATTTGGGTTTTGCTTTTCTTACTAGACTGAAAGAAACACTGACACACAAAACGAATGTTTTTCAAACATTACATAAATTTTTTAAGTCTTAAATCCAATCTGTATTTAAGTAACGTAACAGTGACTGCTCATAAGAGTACAAAGTAGCTTTCTGTTGTTTTTTAATACTTAAGACTTTAGGCTAATTATTTGAAACAAGAACAACTTAAGGCTGAGCAACTGTAATGGCAAATGCGAATACTAAAGTGTCATCTAGTCTAAACAGCATTTTAACTTATAGCACTGACATCTGGGCTTTGGCATTCCTTATTTTATGTGAAAACCTTTTAATGGCATGATAATCAATGTGTACCTTATCTAGCACTGACAAAATAAAATCAGTCACTCCAAAGATGAAAGTATTATGAATCTCATTTTTGTATAACCTTTATTTTGAGGCAGAAAAGTTAGAAAATAATCCCTATTTTCTTAAATATTTTCCTTTTAAAAATTGGACAATTCAAATAAAGTATTCCAGGTAGAGAAAGAGCACATACAAAATATTAATGTATTTTAAATTTTAAAACTGGAACTTATATATGAATAAGTGAGAATCAAAAATCTCCAGCAGAAAACAATATTATTAGCATTAAAACAAAAAACAAAAAGTCACAGCCTTAAACTGTAGTACAGTGTGCTGAATGCAGCATACTACCAGAGCTTAAAAAGGTAAATAACAAATTGATCAGAGCAGGAGCTCAACCTCCAGGAGTCCATGGGGATAGCTCAATTTGAATGCTTTAATATACAAATGAAGGGTTCTGCAACTTTGTCTCCCCAAAAGAACACAGACATCAAAAATAAGTAAAGATAAAAGACAAAATAATTTTTTGAACAAAGCTATAGAAACTCTTCAGAGAAACTTTCACCAAAACCAAAGTTTTTTCATGCCTACCAAAACCATATGAGAGAAGCAGCTTGTTTTAATACTGTTTAATTCTTTAAAAATCAATTCATCATAAATTATTCTTAAAAGATTTTAAACTTATTTAAATGCTTATTTTTATGTTGCTAAGGAGTTATAAATAAGTCGTATTCAATTTTTAATGCTTTTTTTTTCTATAAAGTAGTACTCTTAAATGGTATGTTATCTATGAGATCATGTAAAGGGTTTCCCCAATTTAAAAAAATGCCTGCGCTTTTTCAATAAAACTTAAATATCAAATCTACCTTGTAGAAATGTGTATGAACCAATTAAATGGGAAAACTAAGTCTAATTTCTTTATATATTCTAATGTGTATTACTAACTCAATCCAGGCTGCTGCAAGCTATCATCAACTCATGTGTGCAAATCCTCCTAATGAAAAGGAGAATCATAAAAAAATCAAACTGCCAAAATATACAACACACACACACACACACACACACACACACACACACACACTGTGAGGGATTTTTTCTCAAATGGAAGAATCAAGGAAATGAATGTCTTAGGACTCATGTCACAATTTTCCTCACAAGTTAATATTTGTCTTTCCTTTGAAAAAATGATTGCAATACACAGATGACATATCATAGAATTGTACACTTGAAACCTATATGCTTTTATTAACCAATGTCACCCCAATAAATTTAATTTTTAAAAAAGATACAAACAGCCGTAACCGGTTTGGCTCAGTGGATAGAGTGTCGGCCTGTGGACTGAAAGGTCCCAGGTTCGATTTCCGGTCAAGGGCACGTACCTTGGTTGCGGGCACATCCCCAGTTGGGGGTGTGCAGGAGGCAGCTGATCGATGTTTCTCTCTCTCATGGATGTTTCTAACTCTCTGTCCCTCTCCCTTCTTCTCTGTAAAAAATCAATAAAATATATATTTTTTAAAAAAGATACAAACAAAAAAAAAATGAAAATGAAGCTAATTTTGAAAAACCACCAATGTGTCCCCAATACCTGAAACTCTGTAGATGCCTTCACACTTCATGCCATACTTCTCTACATAATCTACACATTCACGGAAAACTGCCGGCAGTCGAATGCCATCATACATCATGGTCCTCTCTGCTGCATCAGCCAAAGGAATTCCAAAAATGGGTTTAAGATTTGGAACATCAATCTGAGGCACCTCTGGCTCCTGAATTGGCTTCTTCTTTTTCTTCTTTTCCTTCCATTGTTTAACAACATCAGCTGCTGTCAAGTCTTTCGACTTCTTCTCCTTATGTTTTTCTTCTTTGTGCTTTTCTTCTTTATGTTTTTCCTCTTTGGGTTTCTCTTTTATTTTAAAATCCTTCTCTTTCTTTTTAGAAAAGCTGGGCTTCTTGAAAACATGGATTCCCTTGGATCTCTTCATTTTGGAAGGACTTTCAGCTTCATCTCCGGAGCTATCCTCCTGAAAGGCAGCATAGCCTTCAGCTGCCAAAGAAATGCAGGGAGTATAACTTATATGTTTGTTTAATGTCAAACTGTTCATGTGCTTTTTAAATACAGGACAAAGAAATTCCACCTGGCACTAGCTACCTACCTTTTCACATCATGGCCAATCCCTTCTGGGTACTCCTAGCAAAAATTGGGTTTCCTCTCAGCTAAAATGAGATGTTGCAATGACATCTCCTGACCACAAGAGGGCAACACGGAGAGAGCTAGTTATTCTTGAATAGTAGGTGGTGAAAAATGGTTTTATTGTATGTGTTTAAGTGGAATTTTAGTATTACAAATACACAAGAAAGTTCTACACGGAAGGCTAAGCAAAAGAATCCTATAAAATAGAGCATTCTTTTGTCATCTGAATTTACTTGATTTAGCTTAGATTTATCATATTTGGTCCCTGTATTGAGTCAAGTTCAAACCATGACAGGAACTGTACTGCTATTTAGATGCTCCAGTCAGTCCTCTATCAAACTTTGCTCTCCTGTCACTGTTTAGTTCCTTCTGAAGGCTGCATCAGAGACTGAAGTCTCATTTGGGTGGAGGACAAAATCAGGAAACTCCCTAATCTCCAGATGGTGGCCGAATCCATCAGCCCACTTCCCTGCATCAGAAGCCCTAGTTTACACACACTGACAATTGCTTTATATCATATCAGTTATCCTAGTTTTGTTTTGTTTTTTAATACCTATAACTCTCCTATTCTTTTTTTTTAGATAGCTACTTTACTAGCTATTTATTTAAAAGATTCAAGTTTTTCATAAATACCCTTCTAATTAAAATATCACAAACCCCACACCAACCAGAATGACAGAAATCTTAAGGTCATACTACTATGATGCACAGCAACTTGAGTTCTCGGACACTGATGGTGGGAATGTAAACTGATACACCACTGTGGAAAACTGTTTTACAGAATCTGAGTGAGCAATCCCATTCCCAGGCATGTACACCACAGAAATACATAACCATGTACAGTGATGTTTATAGAAGCACAATTAGTGACAGTCACACACTGAAAATAATCCAAATGACCAGTAACAGAATGGATAAATTCTAGTATTTCTAGTATATAACACAATGGAACAAAATTCATCAATAAAAAATGAACAAATTACTGCCACATGAAATAACACAGGTGAATCTAACAAACATAACATTGGGCAACAGAAACTAGACACAAAAGGAAATCTGCTTCCATTTACATAAGTACAACACCAGGCAGCACCAAGCTACGCAGAAAGAAGAGTACCTTCGGGAGGGTGGGAGAGCCCCTGTGCAAGGGCAGTAAAGGGAATTTCTAGGGTGCTCATAATGTTCCATTTCAGGTCCTTGTGGTAGCTACACAGGAGTATCCGTTCTGTGATAACTCATCAAGTTGTACACAATCTATGCCTTCTATCTGAATGTTATGCCTCAAAAATAAACTAACTGAAAAATACTGTGAAACTCAAAATAAAGCAATACTTAAAAAACTCACTTGATTTGCTTTTAATGTACTAAAGATATATGCTTAAACAATTCATCCTTTCTACCAAATAGTGACTATAAACAAATGCATCATGGCATTTACTTAAAACAAATTAGTAACTTTGTCATAATTCCAATAATGTGTACCCCCATTGCCTACACAACTTAGCCAAAAAGTAAAATTCTATAAGGGCAAAATTCCAATATGTACTTTTTATACATTAATTAAAATAACCACTTTAAGATACTTCCACGAGAAAACTTGACCATTCCTGGAAATTCAGCATTCTTTTGTGTGTGAGAAAGACCCTAAAATATAACTCTAGTATACAAAAATTGAGACCTTGAAAAATAAAGAACAATAAATGTCAAACAGAAGTTTTTGGATATATTTCCAGAAGACACCAGGTACATATGACTGGAGTAGACATTTATGTAAAACATATCAAAAACAGAGAAAAATGGCACTTACTCCTTTTTTCTTTTTTCTTAAATTTTCCTTTTTTCTTCCCATAGTCTTTTTCATCATCAGACACTATATCAGGAGGCTCATGGAGGCTGTCATGGGGAGGCGAGGGCTCACCAGTGCGGTACAATCCAGGAAATTTAGTAGGGCTGATTTCCTCAGAGCTGGGGGTTCTGGTAAGACCACTGCCATGCTCCACCCTGCGATGTTCACTGGGGCTGCTGGTGGGGGGCAGGAAGCACTCGGTCATTCTGCCTCCCTGATACAGTGCAGAGGGCTTCTCTGTTACCTATCCATTACACCTGCACAGAGGGAAAAAGATCATCAGAGTCATCAAATGCCAATCAAAACACAAAGCACCACACACACACAACAGGGCAATTAATCTTGCATTTATAAATCAAAAGTATTTTTTCATTACCCTCCTTTAAAAAGATGCTTTCATTTTATCATCTCAAGTTACATTCCACACATCATACATTTTAGTTCTCAGAGTTAGAAGCCCTGGGATCTTCAAGCATTAGAAAAATAAACCAAATGAAAATCAGAGTTAGAGTACTCAAAGTAGAATACAGATTACTATCCATCTTAAATTATTACTGTTTTCCTTTAAGCTATGACCAAACAACTATAAATAATAAATTAAAAAGACTATATACCTACACATGAATAGTTCAGTATCAAAATTTACAATACAGTTAAAATTATATATTTAATGACTGACACAATTATAGATCAGTAACTGTAGTTCTATGTTGCAAATAGTCCATGTGTTGATAATAACTATTCATTTTGCACTGCAATTACCTCATTTGCTCAATCGTAAAATACAAATAGTTTCACAAGAATGGACATTACAAAGGATAAACATTAATAAGAAGTCAAGGTTTGTTTGCATTTTTTCTTCTTTAGACGGAGGGTACATCATAGTCAAGTACTGTGTTCATAAGTTACTTGCATTAGTTCTCATGATATTCAATTGAAATACTATTGGAATCACTTGTTTCTCTTTGCACTCACTTTTAAGGTTAATTTGCAATTTTAAAAATCCATAAGCCATAAATAACAAGACTGATAAACCTCTGATCATAAAGTCAAAAAACAAGCAAACATGGGAAAAAATTGCAAATCAATTAAAATATAAACAAATCAAGAGACCTATACAAAGAATATGAACAAGCAGCTCATAGAAGAATGACTAATATCTATACAAAAACAATGTTTAGCTACAATTATAATTCTTAAATTAAGCCCAGCTGGCATGGCTCAGTGGTTGAGCCTCAACCTATGAACCAGGAGTTCAGGGTTTGATTCCCAATCAGGGCACATGCCCGGGTTTTGGGCTTGCTCCCCAGTAGAGAGGCGTGCAGGAGGCAGCCGATCTATGATTCTCTCTCATCACTGATGTTTCTATCTCTCTCTCCCTCTCCCTTCCTCACTGAAAGCAATACAAAAAAAGGGGGGGGGGTGACAATAATTACATTAAATGCAATGGACTAAGCATTCTAATTAAGAGTCAGAGATAATCATACTGAAAGAAATAAACAAGATTCAACTATATGTTGTTTACACGAGATGTGCTTTAAAAATACTACTACACAGAATGGTTAAAAGCAAATAAAGGGAGTTCCAGTTTGGCTCAGTGGATAGAGCATCGGCCTGCAGACTGAAAGGTCCTAATTCGATTCCGGTCAAGGCATATGCCCCAGGGTTATGGGCTCGATCCCCAGTGGGGGGCATGCAGGAGGCAGCCGATCAATGATTCTCTCTCATCATTGATGTTTCTATCTCCCTTCCTCTCTGAAATCAATAAAAATATATATTTTTTTAAAAGGCAAATGAAGGGAAAAGATATACCATGCAAACACATATCATAAAAAGGTAACTAGAAGTATTGTCTGAAATAAAAAAGGATATTCCCACAACCATAACAGACATAATTCTACATATGTACATGCCTAATAACAGATTCAACTATATGAAGCAAATTTTGACAGAAATAAAGGGACAAATCCCCAATTATCATTATTACAGAACTCCTCTCTCAGTAAACAATAGAACAAGCAGACAAATATAGGCAAGAGTACATCAGCTAGGACACTAAAAGCACAAACCATGGAACATATTGATAAAATGGTTTTCATCACAATTTAAAGCCTCCACTCTTTGAAAGAAAATGAAATTAGGAAAACCAAATGGCAAGTCACATACTTGATTAAAATACCTGTAATACATATAGCTGACAACTCATTTCTTCAGGGAAAAAATGTATATGTGTACATATCATTGATTTATAAGATACATATATCTGTACTATATATGTAAGATATATGTATCTTGTAAATCAGTTAAGACAACTCAGAATGCAATGAGCAAAAAATATGACTGGACACTTCACCCAATAAAACATATAGTCAAAAAAAACACATGAAAACAATCCTCAATATCATTACTCATTAGAAGAATGCAAATTAAAAGAACAAAATACCTATACACCTACTAGAATTACTAAAACTAAAAGCACTGACAATGCCAAGTGTTGGTATGAATGTGAAGCAACTGTTGATGGGAATGTAAAATTGCAAAAGCAATTCAGAAAGCTGCTTAAGTTTCTTATAAAATTAATATACACTATTCACCTAAAAATTCCACTCCCAGATGTTTACTCAAGAGAAATGAAAATCTAAGACAACCAAAGACTTGTCAGGGAAAGTTCAACGTACCTTTATTTACAATAGACAAAAACTTAAAATAGTCCAAATATATGTCAACAAAGTAAATAGTTAACATAAATTATGATATATCCTTAAAATGGAATATTACTCAGCAATAAAGTGGAACAAATTACTATTAGACACAACATAGATGAGTCTCAAAAGCAATAATGAGGAAAGACTCCAGACACAAAAGAATTCACACTGTATGAGTTCATGTATATGGAATTCCAGAACAAGCAAAACTAATCTATAGAAAGCCAATCAGTGGTACTGTTGGGCCAGATGTGGTCAGCTAGGAAAGTGAATGCAAAGGAACATGACAGAGTCTTTGGCACGATACTGGTAAAATGTTCTATATCATGATTGCAGTAGTGGTTTCATAGGTATATACAATTGTCAAAACACAAAGAACCACACTTTCCACTGGGTATATTTTGCAGTATATATATATCAACTAAAGGCCCAGTGCACAAATTCATGCACAGGTGGGTCCGGCTGGCCCGCCCCAACAGAGGCTGATCGGGCCAGCAGGGGGGAGGGGCTGCGGGAGGTTGGCCACCCCTCCCCCGCATCGGGCCGGTTGGCCAACCGCAGTGCGCCTCATAGCAACCGGTCATTCCAGTGTTCCGGTCGCTTGGCTTTTATATATATAGATACGTTTTTTTTAAATCTTTTTGAAAGAAACTGTCAAGCTGATACTAAATTTTTTAGAAATGGAAAGAACTTAAAAAAGCCACAATCATCTTGAAAAGGAACAAAGTTATTAAAGCCAAAGTAATGATATTAATGGAACAAAAGAAAATTCAGAAAGAGACCCACATGTATATAGTCAATTGATTTTTTTTCAATTTTTAAAATTGATTGATTTGAGAGAGGGAGAGAGAAACATCGATTTGTTGTTCCACTTATTTATACATTCACTGGTTGATTCTTGTACATGCCCTGGCCAAGGATCAAACCCGAAACCTTGGCGTATTGGGACAATGCTCTAACCAACTGAACTACCTGACCAGGGCATCAACTGATTTTCAACAATGATTCCAAAGGAATTCATGCGGGAAAGGAAAGACTTCAACAACTGGTGCTGAATAACCATGTGGAAAAAAAAAGTAGCTCGGCCCTCTCCTTCACATCACACACAAGATGTAATTAATGATAAATCACAGACCTAAAACGTAAAAGCTAAAAACCATAAGACTTCTAAAATAAACCATATTTTTGAGACCTTGGGATAGGAATTTTCCAGACAGGACCAGAAAGCATTAAGTAAAAAAATTAGAACTTGTCAAATTGGACTTTATCAAAAGTAAAAACCTCTGCACATCAAAAGACACTATAAGAAAAATAATCAAGCCCTAACTGGTTTGGCTCAGTGGATAGAGCGTTGGCCTGCGGACTGAAGGGTCCCGGGTTCGATTCCGGTCAAGGGCATGTACCTTGGTTGCAGGCACATCTCCAGTAGGGAGTGTGCAGGAGGCAGCTGATCGATGTTTCTCTCTCATCGATGTTTCTAACTCTCTATCCCTCTCCCTTCCTCTCTGTAAAAAATCAATAAAATATATTTAAAAAAAAAAAGCTTACCCAGTGCTCCCCTCTTCCTCTTCCCCTTGTCTTGTCACATTCCCCTGTCCTCTGTGAATGAAAGATGAGCAATCTGGCGGCTTGGCGCTGTCTCCGCCCATTATGTATGTCTTTCTCTCCCATGGACCCCCTTTCCCTAACACTGCCTTTCCTGTCTCTAACGCCTTTCCCCTGTAAGTTACTTCCTGGCACTACCTGCTGTTTCAGGCTTATCTTGTATTTTTCTTGCTCAAAGTCTACAATCAGCCATTTCTCTAACATCTCTTGTTCCTTTATCACAAAATTATATTTAGAAACCAAGTCCATCCACTGAAAGTGCTCAGTGTTCTTGAGGTGTCATTTCTTCTAGACCTTCCAGAGGGCAGCGCTAGGTAATATTTAATGCACACTAACACATTTATATTGTATTCATATTGCTATATTTATTTTTCTATCTATCCAACTATATATATTAAGCTAAACGTGAGTTATTTTACATTTTTAAAAAGAGTATCTGATAGAATGCAATTACTATGAGCCAGACTTTGAGCTTTTAATACATAATTTATTTCATTTATTCTTCACAGCAACCCTGTCACATGGGGGCTATTCTTATCTGAATCTTATAAATAAAACTGAGGTTAAAATATTAAATCAAACTAACGTAATTGTAACCACTTAAAAGTAGTATGCCTGAAAAGTGGAGTCAAATTACAGAGGAAGACAAATATATGCCTGAAACATAAAGGGGAGAATTGAACTCTTCCTTTCTTTTATTTTTTTCTCTCTTAATTTAAAAGAATAGTAATAGCATAATATCATATCTGGACTTTGGGTGAAACTATTTGGTCAGAGTGTGAAGAATCTGACATACCAGTGAACTCTTTTTGATTGATAAATATTACATGGATTACTATGCTGAAAGTCACAGGGTCGCCGAAACCGGTCTGGCTCAGTGGATGGAGCGTCGGCCTGTGGACTGGGGGGTCCCGGGTTCGGTTCCGGTCAAGGGCATGTACCTGGGTTGCGGGCACATCCCCAGTGGGAGATGTGCAGGAGGCAGCTGATCGATGTTTCTCTCTCATTGGTGTTTCTGACTCTCTATCTCTCTCCCTTCCTCTCTGTAAAAAATCAATAAAATATATTTAAAAAAAAAAAAAAGAAAGTCACAGGGTCATGCCTGGGATATTAGCAGAATGCTATAATCAATTAACAATGCCTGGCAAGAATACTTGAGGGGCAAGTGGCAGTATGCTATATTTAGTAACTCTATAATGGCCTATTTTCAGTGTTTCTTTCTTTCAACTAATTATGTAATTCCCACAACATAAAATTTAGTACACTCAACTAATTATTTAACTTGCTCTTGTCCTCTCCAAAACTGTAAATATTATGAAAAAAAAGTTATGTTTACCTTGTTCATTTTGTATCCAGAGTATCTACATAGTGCATACTGCATACATGATTTACAAATGATAAAATATCCTATATAATAAAAACTTAATATGCTAAATGTCCGACCATTCGTTCAATTATTCAACCAGTTGCTATGATGCAGGAGAAGACGCTTTGACCAGTATGTTAGCTTGCTGCTGGGGTCTTGCAGATTTGGACTGGGTGAACCAGGCTGGACATGCCCTGGAGCCCTCCTGTGGTCCCTCCCCGACCCCTATTGTGCACTGGTTGAGTCCCTTGGCTTGGGCTGCACACTCTCACAACCCAGGACCCCTCAGGGGATTTCAGAGAGCTGGTTTCGGCCCGATGCCCTCAGGCCAGGCCAAGGGACCCCACTGGTACATGAATCTGTGCACCAGGCCTCTAGTGAAAAAATAAAATGTGTAGCCCACCTTAAAACCACTGGTGAATAAACAAAACTTATTAGCTAATTTTAAATCATTGAAACTTGATTCAAAGATCATCTGTGAATTTCTAGCACCCTAATAGTTACTTTATATTGAGATGCACAATGACAGGAGAAAGTTTCCAATACCAAATCTTTTAACATCCCGCTGTAGCAATAGTCCTATATAATCTCATTATTGCTGCAATGGTTATAAAGTCAATGGCTTGTAAAGTATATGGTGTAATGAATATTCATGTTGCACAGATACTAATGGAAATGCTTCTAGAACTCCAATTCCTTCCTAATACACTCTGGTCACACAGTGATATTTCTTTAATAAGTATTTCACCTTTATAGTCCTTTAGTCTTAAATGCACCCACGCATGAAGATGAATGTTGTAACTTTAACAGATATGAGGTATGGTTTTCAAGTATTAGGACAGAATTTTCTATATCAGCTGTGGAATTTTGCCTTGTTTTAGGAGTATGCTACCTTTTTATGAGACAAAACAAAAACCACTTCCATCACACTCACATGCAACCATATATTATACAGAGCAAATGGAGGGAGAAAAGCTATAGCTGAAATCCATGGCTAGTGACATTTGATTATTTCTACATATTAACCAAAAGCATTAAGGTAAAGATAAATGGATGAATTTATTTATTCATTCTGCAATTTAAAATAATATCATACTTTTTGTTCTGACTGCAGTATGACCAAGAGAACTTGTTGTAAATATATTTTTTTCTGATGAAAAGCAAAGGGACAAAATTATTCACTGTTATTAACCACTAGAGTCTAGGTGCACGAATTTGTGCATGGGTGGGGTCCCTCTGGGTGGCCTGCAGGGATTGGGCCAAA
>NW_005359064.1:1661331-1682384 GCF_000412655.1 Myotis brandtii | reverse complement strand
GACAATAATTACATTAAATGCAATGGACTAAGCATTCTAATTAAGAGTCAGAGATAATCATACTGAAAGAAATAAACAAGATTCAACTATATGTTGTTTACACGAGATGTGCTTTAAAAATACTACTACACAGAATGGTTAAAAGCAAATAAAGGGAGTTCCAGTTTGGCTCAGTGGATAGAGCATCGGCCTGCAGACTGAAAGGTCCTAATTCGATTCCGGTCAAGGCATATGCCCCAGGGTTATGGGCTCGATCCCCAGTGGGGGGCATGCAGGAGGCAGCCGATCAATGATTCTCTCTCATCATTGATGTTTCTATCTCCCTTCCTCTCTGAAATCAATAAAAATATATATTTTTTTAAAAGGCAAATGAAGGGAAAAGATATACCATGCAAACACATATCATAAAAAGGTAACTAGAAGTATTGTCTGAAATAAAAAAGGATATTCCCACAACCATAACAGACATAATTCTACATATGTACATGCCTAATAACAGATTCAACTATATGAAGCAAATTTTGACAGAAATAAAGGGACAAATCCCCAATTATCATTATTACAGAACTCCTCTCTCAGTAAACAATAGAACAAGCAGACAAATATAGGCAAGAGTACATCAGCTAGGACACTAAAAGCACAAACCATGGAACATATTGATAAAATGGTTTTCATCACAATTTAAAGCCTCCACTCTTTGAAAGAAAATGAAATTAGGAAAACCAAATGGCAAGTCACATACTTGATTAAAATACCTGTAATACATATAGCTGACAACTCATTTCTTCAGGGAAAAAATGTATATGTGTACATATCATTGATTTATAAGATACATATATCTGTACTATATATGTAAGATATATGTATCTTGTAAATCAGTTAAGACAACTCAGAATGCAATGAGCAAAAAATATGACTGGACACTTCACCCAATAAAACATATAGTCAAAAAAAACACATGAAAACAATCCTCAATATCATTACTCATTAGAAGAATGCAAATTAAAAGAACAAAATACCTATACACCTACTAGAATTACTAAAACTAAAAGCACTGACAATGCCAAGTGTTGGTATAAATGTGAAGCAACTGTTGATGGGAATGTAAAATTGCAAAAGCAATTCAGAAAGCTGCTTAAGTTTCTTATAAAATTAATATACACTATTCACCTAAAAATTCCACTCCCAGATGTTTACTCAAGAGAAATGAAAATCTAAGACAACCAAAGACTTGTCAGGGAAAGTTCAACGTACCTTTATTTACAATAGACAAAAACTTAAAATAGTCCAAATATATGTCAACAAAGTAAATAGTTAACATAAATTATGATATATCCTTAAAATGGAATATTACTCAGCAATAAAGTGGAACAAATTACTATTAGACACAACATAGATGAGTCTCAAAAGCAATAATGAGGAAAGACTCCAGACACAAAAGAATTCACACTGTATGAGTTCATGTATATGGAATTCCAGAACAAGCAAAACTAATCTATAGAAAGCCAATCAGTGGTACTGTTGGGCCAGATGTGGTCAGCTAGGAAAGTGAATGCAAAGGAACATGACAGAGTCTTTGGCACGATACTGGTAAAATGTTCTATATCATGATTGCAGTAGTGGTTTCATAGGTATATACAATTGTCAAAACACAAAGAACCACACTTTCCACTGGGTATATTTTGCAGTATATATATATCAACTAAAGGCCCAGTGCACAAATTCATGCACAGGTGGGTCCGGCTGGCCCGCCCCAACAGAGGCTGATTGGGCCAGCAGGGGGGAGGGGCTGCGGGAGGTTGGCCACCCCTCCCCCGCATCGGGCCGGTTGGCCAACCGCAGTGCGCCTCATAGCAACCGGTCATTCCAGTGTTCCGGTCGCTTGGCTTTTATATATATAGATACGTTTTTTTTAAATCTTTTTGAAAGAAACTGTCAAGCTGATACTAAATTTTTTAGAAATGGAAAGAACTTAAAAAAGCCACAATCATCTTGAAAAGGAACAAAGTTATTAAAGCCAAAGTAATGATATTAATGGAACAAAAGAAAATTCAGAAAGAGACCCACATGTATATAGTCAATTGATTTTTTTTCAATTTTTAAAATTGATTGATTTGAGAGAGGGAGAGAGAAACATCGATTTGTTGTTCCACTTATTTATACATTCACTGGTTGATTCTTGTACATGCCCTGGCCAAGGATCAAACCCGAAACCTTGGCGTATTGGGACAATGCTCTAACCAACTGAACTACCTGACCAGGGCATCAACTGATTTTCAACAATGATTCCAAAGGAATTCATGCGGGAAAGGAAAGACTTCAACAACTGGTGCTGAATAACCATGTGGAAAAAAAAAGTAGCTCGGCCCTCTCCTTCACATCACACACAAGATGTAATTAATGATAAATCACAGACCTAAAACGTAAAAGCTAAAAACCATAAGACTTCTAAAATAAACCATATTTTTGAGACCTTGGGATAGGAATTTTCCAGACAGGACCAGAAAGCATTAAGTAAAAAAATTAGAACTTGTCAAATTGGACTTTATCAAAAGTAAAAACCTCTGCACATCAAAAGACACTATAAGAAAAATAATCAAGCCCTAACTGGTTTGGCTCAGTGGATAGAGCGTTGGCCTGCGGACTGAAGGGTCCCGGGTTCGATTCCGGTCAAGGGCATGTACCTTGGTTGCAGGCACATCTCCAGTAGGGAGTGTGCAGGAGGCAGCTGATCGATGTTTCTCTCTCATCGATGTTTCTAACTCTCTATCCCTCTCCCTTCCTCTCTGTAAAAAAACCAGTAAAATATATTTTTAAAAAAGAAAAAGAAAAAGAATCAAGTCAAAAAGGCCTGGAGAACACATTTGAGATTACACACACACACACACACACACACACACACACAGAAAAAGGCCTATTCCAGAAAACAAACAGCTTAACTGGCTTATAAGTTAAACAAATTAAATATTTTATAAACGTTCTTTATTAATAACTACCAGGCTAAAATTCACTAGAAACAGCTTTTCCTCATTTTTATGGTTTTTAAAAAGCATCTGTAAATTAAAAGTCTCTAATCTAAAACTCCACCAGGGAATCCAAATACAGCTCATTAATATATTACATACTAAACACTAACCAGTATTAACATACTATTTTAGAATGCCAAATTTTGTAAGCAGTATTTTTCTTCTTGAAATGGTGTGAAAAATTTTTTTCTCAGAATTAAAAGACAAGAGTGTCCAGATCATAAGGGACTACTAGTACCCTGCAAAGCACATCATGAGGTTTCAGAGCATGAGGGATAGAAAGCTGATACTAAGATTCCTGCTGGATCTGGGACAGGGTAAACAACTTGCATACAAAGGACCAGGACCAACTTATCAACAGAAACACTGGAAACTTAAAAACAATAAAGGAATATCTTCAAAATTTTGAAAGAAAATTAGTTCCAATAACCATTCAAGTATATAGGTAGAATAAAGGCATTTCCACACCATGGCAAGGAATGTAATTCCCATACATTTTCTCAAAAATCCTGATTACCTGAAATGCAACCCTGGAGAGCAGCAAAGGAAGTCCCAGAAAAAGCAGGCCTGTCACCAACATGTTACACATTTCACACTGACCCTGAGGAGAGAAGAGCTCCAGGGGACAATGGGAAACACAGACACATCTGACCATGTGGAAAAGAATAGTAAGATGTGGTAAAAAGCCACTGGTGCATTTAGAATAAATTTGTCATAAGAATAGACTAAAATAGCAAATAAAAATAACCATTAACTCTAAGAAAAATAAAAAGGTAGATGAGAAAATGAAATTGTAGTCTACTGCCTGGCTCAACATTAGACAGTATTTCTCTAATCATCATAATGAAAACAATGAATAATGATTCAATCAAACAACGTGCCCCACATGATTCTATCAGAGGACTGAGGCAGAAACTAGGGGAAGGGTATGTGAGACCTAAATTCTCATCTACCATAATATCTAGTTAATAGACAATGTCTGAAACAGTATCTTAAAAATTAGCAGTTGAAGTGTATTATTTAGAAATAAGAAAATACCAAAAGAAATAGAGTCAAGAAAAAAAACTAAGACTGAGAGAGATACAATAATGAAGCAAGGCACAGCATTCCATTGTAAGTCTTTTAGTTCTATATTGGGGGTCTTCAAAACCACCCCCAGGATAGGTAATTTGCTAGAAGGACTCACATATCTCAGTATATACTCATACTCATGGCTAAGATTTATTACAATAAAAGGATACAAAGCTGAAACAGCAAAGGAAAAGAGAGGAGTAAGAGAAATTCTCTCGGCAACAGTAACAACATGTGTTAAGTGTCTGCTGGGCCCTCCTTAGGCTCAGAGGCCAAGGCCTTTGTGGAGCCTGATCATGTAGGCATGCTCCATGTAGCATGTACCAAAATTCCAGACTCCCAGAAAGAAAGCAGATACTCAGCATAAACCACATTGTTTTCATAAATGGTTTAGGCACAGTGAGCCACTCTTATGCATTTAGGAAAGGTTTTATATATAAGGAACTTTAGCAGTCAAGTTCCCAGATGCCAGCCAAGGGCCAAAGGGCCAACCTCACAAGCAGGCCTTTCTAAAGACAGCAGTTCCAGGCCTGCTCCAGTAGTTTTGCTCCAGTACTATTTGATTTGTTAAACTATCCTTATGAATTACTCTGAAAAAATTTAAAACACAAAAAGTAAAATCATCTCTCACCAAAAAAAGATCATTTTAAAATCTTATTTTAAAATCTAATAAAAGAAATAGAGCTTTCTCTCAAATTTTTAAGTTTACAAACTGAAATGGGAGAGAAATAATCCTTCAGACAAAGCAGATTAGGTTTAAAGGGTTTCACATCATGAACAGTGAAGTCTTTCCCATGATTATATGTTTGAGGTTTTATGGCTGGTATCCAGTAAAAATGTAAACTAGTATTCACATTTACAGCCTTGACAGTAATTTCTCATGCACATCCTCACAGACCAAATGTCATCCAATTTAGTTATATAATCAGTCCCTTCATATCCCCTAACATTTGTTTAAGGCTGTACTTAAATAGAGATTTTACTCTTAATTTAGGTTATTTCTTTTCTATATCCTTCTTATACATAATCAGATTTAATCTATTTTAGTTTCTCCCCTACCCCCAGGTGCTTATCTAAACTTTTAATTAGAATCCCATATGCCACTCACAGAAATTCAATGAATGACACAGTGAATTAATGTTTTTCACTCAGCTTCCCAACATTCTGTGTTACTGATTAAAACATGCCTAAGATATGTTTGTAAAATCAGTTTTAAAAATATGAAATTCTAAAGTTCTTCATAATGAATATGAAATACTTTTTAATGTTGACAAGTATTACATGATTAATAACATGAAAACAAAATAATTTAACAAGTTATTTTAGGAAACTGGCATAATAAAATATGTAAAATCAACCTCCAGATGAGACCGAAATATAAAGAGCACAGATTATGTCTATTATTTAAAATGAAAATTCAAACTCTTTGAGGATTAGAGCAGCCAAAACATATTGAACCTAGCAGACAAATAATCCACCGTCAGCCTACAAGGTTAGAAAGGCTGGAAAGGACAAAATTCAGTTCTACAAATAGCTGTCCAAATAAAATAATATATTTGCATATTAAGTATTGGGGGAAAACCCACATTGGACTCTTGCCTTTTAACAAAATCCAAAGTGTTATCACTAGCAGTCATTCTAATACAGAAAACAAAAAAAATTTTTTTGATAAAAAACAATAAATACCATTTGGTACCTACCAGTGAAACAGATTATTTTCACAGGGATGATATATCCTTTGGTGGAGGGCAGGCCTCTTTTCTGCCACATTTCATAATCACAGGCTCTATCCTCAAGTAAATCTTAAATTAGAACTTAACTAAGGGGTGGGGAAGGAGGAGAAAAAACTTTATTTATTAACCTTTTTAAAAGCACACCACCAGTTACAATAGAAATTGGCTAAAAGTATCCAGTCCATGATCCAAAACAATGCCCTGAGGCATCCAGAGCACCAACTGGTCAGCAAACTCATAGAGGAGCCATGGGGTTATCTTGAATTTGAGGGAAACGGAGCAGTACAACGGTCTCCCCCTTATCCGCAGTTTTGCTTTGTGGTTTGCTGCCCACAGTAAACTGTGGTCTGAAAATACTAAATGGAAAACTCCAGAAACAAACAATTCATAAGTTTAAAGTTGTACATCGTTCTGAGAAATGTGATAAAATCTCATGCCATCTGGCTATGTCCTGCCCAAACTAGGAACAGAAAGGAACTTCTTCAAACTAATAAAGGGTATCAATGAAAAATCCACAGTTAACATCAGACTTAATGGTAAAAGATTAGAAGCTTTCCTCCTAAGATGAGGAACAAAACAAGGTTTGCTCTTCCCACTTCCATTCAATGTTGTACTGAAAGTTCTAGTCAGGGCAATTAGGCAAGAAAATAAATAAATAAATAAATAAATAAATAAATAGTATTTATATTAGAAAGGAAGAAGTAAATATCTCTCTATTCACAAATGACATGACCTTATATAGGAAACCCAAAAGAATACACAAGGAAACTATTGAAAGTTACAGGACACCAGGTGAAGGTGTAAGAAAATAAGCCCTGGCCAGGTGGCTCAGTTGGTTGGAGCGTTGTCCAGTACACCAAAAGGTTGCAGGTTTGATCCCTCGATGTTTCTCTCTCACATCTATCTCTCTCTATTCCTCTCTCTAAAAATCAATGGAAATACACCCTCAGGTGAGGATTAAAAAAAAAAAAACGACAAAACAAAAAACAGAAATGAAGTCCTGCTAAATGCTACAATATGGAGGAGCCTTGGAAATATTATGCTAAGGAAAGGAAGTCAGTCATAAATGATCACATGTATCAGTGATGGCGAACCTATGACACGCATGTCAGAGGTGACACGTGAACTCATTTTTTTGGTTGAGTTTTCTTTGTTAAATGGCATTTAAATATATAAAATAAATATCAAAAACATAAATCTTTGTTTTACTATGGTTGCAAATATCAAAAAATTTCTATATGTGACACAGCACCAGAGTTAAGGTAGGGTTTTTCAAAATGCTGACACGCCGAGCTCAAAAGGTTCGCCATCACTGACATATATGATTCCATTGATGTGAAATGTCCAGAGTAGGCAACTCCAGAGAGACAGAAAGTTGATTAGTGGTTGCTAGTGGATAGGAGAGGGGGAATGGTGAATGACTGATAATGAATAAGTTTTTCTTTCGGAGTAAAATGTTCTAAAATTTATTGTGGAGATGGCTGCACAACTCAGTGAATATACTAAAAACCACTGCATTGTAAACTTTATTTTTAAAAAATATATTTATATTGATTTCAGAGAGAAGGGAGGAGAAAAACATCAGAGAGAACAACCAGGCCAGTGGGGGGGGGGGCAGTTAGGGGTGATCAGTCAGGCAGGCAGGTAAGCAGTTGGGAGCCAGCCGGCCGGATTGTGAGAGGGATGTCCAACTGCCCGATTGGCCCCGATTCCCCGGGATCAGGGCTAAACGGGCAGTCAGACATCCCCCAAGGGGTCCTGGATTGGAGAGAGTGCAGGCTGGGCTGAGCCCCACACCCCACCCCCGTAATTCGTGCACCGGTCCTGTAGTTGTAAAATAATGTTTGAAGACTAAACTTTATCTCACTATCTTTTAACTCCCCCTGGCAGTGAGATGCAGGCAGCAGAAGACGAATCACTGATTGGCTGCCTCCTGCACGACCCTACTGGGGACAGAGCCCAAAACCTGGGCATGTGCCCTGACCTGGAATCGAACCATGACCAGTCCACTGAGTCTTTTGTAAACTTTAAGAGAATAAATTTTATGTTATCTTAATTATATATCAACAAAACTGTTAGAAAAAAAGCAGTCCCAAGTCTTTGCCATGTTAAAAATCCCTCCTTTAACCTTTTATTACCCCCTTCTAATACCTCCTTCTATTCTTCCCCTCACAGCTAAGATTTGCTTATTCTTGAAGTAGTCTACATTTGCTTTCTGTCTCTGACCCCCCAATTAAAGGAAACCTAGCTTCTTTCCCAATTGTTAGCATTAAGTAGAATGCTACAAAACTATTATCAAATTCAATAGAACCTTCATAATCCTTGTTTAACTAAAGTTCTCACAGCATTTGAAGTACAGCTTCCTTTTCTTAATTTTTATCTTTTCTGGAGTTGGTTATGAAGTATAGCTTCCTTTTAAAATGATCCCATTTGGGTTTCTACGACATTTTCTTATGGTTTCTCCACAACTCGAAACACTTTGGCATTTCCTTTCCCAGCTCTTCTTCTATCTGGCTTTACATGTTTTTTTTTCTCCATGTCCTTTTTCCAGAACTATTCTCCATCAGTAAGCTCTTCCTATGCAGTGTCATCAAAGGCTTCAGCGACCACTTACAATATGCATAGCCTGATGATGATCTTACCAAGACCTCTCTTGTACTCCAAACCCACACATCCAACTCTACAGAAGGGGTTTCCACCTGGATGCTTCCTAAATGACTTCCACTCAATATATTCAAAAGCAAAATACTGTTCCTCCCCAAATCTGGACCCCTTCCAGAATTCTGTCTCAGTATACTTTACCATTGTTTATTCAATCACCCAAATTAAAATCCAAGTCATCTTATCCTATTATTTCTCATTTCCCAAATCTATGAATCCTACCTTCTAAATATTTGTGGTATTAACCTATTCCACTGTTTCTCCACTGACACTACCTTTGTTTAGGCCCTTATCTGTCACCTCAATTATTACAAAAACTTCTAACCTTTCTGCCTGCTGCCTTATCTTCCCTTTATCCCTTCTGAAATTTATATTCTCCAATACCAAGAATGATCTTTCTAAATAAAACCCTTATCGTGACTCTCCCCTGATTAAAATCCATAAACTCTATTACTATCTATAGGAAAAGATTTCTAGAACCCTTAGAATGCCAGATACTTGAGGATCTATCTGTGCAGCCTCATCTTCTGCTACTTACCATAAACCCAAAACTTATAATAAACCCGATGATATAGCGGTAGAGAGCAACTTTCCATTCGTAAAAATGTACCATGCTCTCTCTCATCAAGTCCAACTTTCCCTCTGTCTTAAGTTCCTTTCTTCCTTCAGTCATGCCTATGCCTAAGTTTAAGGACCTAAGGTATAAAGAACCTGATATAATACTTAACACACAGCAGGTGGTTAAAACAGGTTGTGCTGGCTTAAGCCTCTCTTGTTTATCCTGTCTCAATGACCCCCACTTACTTACAAAGTAAAGTTGAAATCACTTCAACTGTATACAAGACTATCCATGATTTGGTTCTGCCTAGCTCCCATATTTCATGTCTTGCCACCAGCCTATACTCTCTCTAGCTATACTTGCAGATCCAATTCATTATGTAAGTTTAGACTCCCGTGCTTCTTGGCTCACACTGTTCTTTCTACCTAAATGCCCATCTGTCTGTGTACTTTTTATGCCTGTATACTTAAATGTTTTCATCCCTCCTAAATATACTTTTTCCTTACTACTGCCCCCTTCCTCAATCTCTTTTCTCTTAAGAAACTGACCACTACCTCCTTCTCCTTTCTACACTCACTGTACCCCATACTTTCTACAATTAAAGCAATCTTAAAAATATACTGTACTTGTTGACAATTCAAATAAGAGATAGTCTTACCACTCTGAAGGCAGGGGCACTGCCTTTTCCTTCTGCAAGTCCTCTTCACCTAGTACAGCAGCTGCTACACAGTAATTCCTCTATACTAAATGATCCACATTTTCCCTTATTCTCTCCACATATACTAACACAAGTTTCTATTGTGATTTTTCTAAAAAAAAAAAAAAAAAAAAAAAACCCCATAGCCAGTTTGGTTCAGTGGATAGAGCATCGGCCTAAGGACTGAAGGGTCCCAGGTTCAATTCCGGTCAAGGGCACACGCCGGGGTTGTGGGCTCGATCCCCAGTAGGGGTGTGCAGGAGGCAGCAGATCAATGATTCTTTCTCATCATTGATGTTTCTAACTCTCTCTTCCCTCTCCCTTCCAGAAAAGAACATACTTTTAGGTTACATCCAGGACCCAATCTCTTCTGGACAAGCAAACAACTGTGCAAATACAACTGTACAAATTAAAGTTACTATGCATTTTCTGATACCACTTCTTTCTCTAAATTAGGGAATAAATGGTCCCTGAAAAGATCTAACGTGAGAAATACTATTTTGAAGAGAAAGCATTTAAGTTATGGTCCACTGCTTGAAGATACTTTGTTTAAAGAATTCTCTATGGTTACTGTTACACTTGCCTACCTACCCCACTGAAATCATGGGTCACTTTGAAAAGTGGGAACCGCTCCACTAATTCCCTCCTACTGCCAATACAGCTTACAGCAATTATTCACCTTCGGGAAAATACTCAGAAAGGAATTATCCAATCACCGAGATCACTCACAGAAAGTGAGGTTACTTTCTCATTCGCCGCCCCATTTGGAAGCGCTGCCGCTGGGATCACCAAACCAAAAGCGGGCCTATGCCTTATCACCACCTAACTATGTTGTGATAAGAACGATGTTCTGCCAAGAACGATGGAATGCTACTAAAGCGTTCCAGCACTGGACATGCCCACTGCACTCCACAAAAAAATCCAGGGAAGAGCTTTTCGAACGCACTGTCCACACCACTGCACCGGACTTCTTTGGTACGCACATGCACGCAATCTCGAATTAACATTTTAATTATCTTCAAGAATTCTATCAGGCCCTAGGGGGAATAATGATGCTTGCTCAAGAGGGAGGCTCTGTAGTAATGAATTCCCAAACTTGAAACAGCATAATTACTTCAGGCAGGACTGGGGTGTGGAATATTTTGTAAAACCTGTTTTACAACGATTAAACACACACACACACACACACAAAACAGCTGACCTCAACAACAGCATTTTGGCAAAAGCACAGGTGGAAATGTGCTGTGAAAGGCAGTCTGGGCCCCAGATCTGTCCGTCCGTTCCCACTGAGCCCTGAACTAAGGACCGCAGCACGCGGAGGAGCCCCACTGCTTACACCCGGCGGTGGGACACACCAGGAGCCCCTCCCGGTCCGCTGGGCAAGCAATGGAGACGGGCCAATATTCGGGGTGCAATTGGGAAACAGTACAGTTACATAAAAGACTGAGCCCCTCTCCCGTTCCGAGGTGCCCAAGAGCTGCCCCGAGGCCTGGAGCCCACGGGGGGAGGGGCTGGGTTCCGGGCGGCGCTCCTCCAGACCTCGAGCACCAAATTACAAACGCGGCTGCCACGAGGGAGGCCCGGCCGGGAAGTGGGAGGAACGCGCAGCAAAGGGCGAGATCCGAGGAAAAGCCAGCCTGGGAAGCACCCGCACTAGGGGCAGCCACGCCCCCCACCCCCAACTCCAGCCCAGCCCCGCTGGCTGCCTGACAGACGCTACTGCCAGGCGGGTGCGGAGAGGGCTCCCCGGGCACGCGAGGGGGGCGCCCTGCGACCCCTGCGCGCCACCGCTGCCCCTCACTAACCTGTGCCCGCCGCCGCGCGACCGCCCACCCGCGCCGCAGCCACCGCCTCCTTGCGCTCACGCTGCCGCCGCAGCCACCGAAGCCTCCTCCTGCGCTGCGCCCCTGGCCGGCCTCGGGCGCCCCATTCTCACCCCGCCCTGCCTCCGCCTGTTTACAACGATTGGGACGAACGGGACAGGCTGGCCCAGCGCGCAAGCGCATTCCCTCCTCCCGCCGCAGCCGGCTTCCCGGGTCCTTCACTCTGCGCTGACGGCTAAGGCCGACCTGGGCACACGCCCGGTGCCCGCGCGCGGGATACGTCGGGAGGCGTAGTTCTCGGAAACCCAGAGCCCAGTCCACAGGAGGGCCCTTTGTGAAGGAAGCACACTACAACTCCCAGGAAGCACCGCGCCTCCTGCGGCCCTGAAGCTCGCGGAGAAGACAGAGGGAGCGCGCGAAAGAACGCGCCGCGCTGGTGCCCTCGAGGCGCCTGCGCAGTTCCTGGTCCTGGGGGACTGGGTGGGACGTACACCTACCGCCGCTGCTCTTGGTTTGGGGGCAGCGCCTTGAGAAGGGACGTACCTTCCCTCTGCACGCTCTGGCCAGTCTGTTCCTCAGCTACCGAAGATCAGGCCTTCTGTACCAGCGGCTTCAGTCGTCCTAACCAGTTAAACCAGCCTGGAAGGCCGGCCCAGCCTGCGCCTGGGTGGGACATCTTCCCGGCCTGGGGCTGGGTGGGGCAGCTTTGGCTTGGGGCGAGGACTCCTGCTCTGAGGGCTGTTGGTTAAAGAAAGCTTCTGGGCCCGTGAGGAAAGACATGAAGCTCTGGACCATCCTCAGAATTTCTAAAAAAAATAAAAATAAAAAAATCCAGGCGGGTTTGGCTCAGGGGCTGGAGCGTGGGCCTGTGGACTGAAGGGTCTGGTTTCCATGCCCGGTCAGGGCACAGGCCCGGGTTGTGGGCTCGATCCCCAGTAGGGGGCGTGCAGGAGGCAGCTGATCAGTTCTTCTCTCTCATTGATGTATCTCTCCCTCTCCCTTCCTCTCTCTGAAATCAATAGAAATGAACATCTTTTAAAAATCGGTATTGACAAGAGTCGGGTTTGCTCTTCCGCCACCTTCTTTGGTTCAACATTTACCAAGAAACATCTGAGTTAGAACTTAGAATTGCGCAGTGCACCGTGAGCTTGCAAATAGAACTGAATCTTGAGGAAGGGTGGAAATAAGGAGTTCCCCCCGGAAGTCCTTCATAAAGTCTTAAGGAATTGTTCTGTTAAAGCAGGGCTGGAAGTCAGGGGTCTTCTGAAATGTTCCTGTTTTATAAAGTTTGGCAGCTTGGTGAGGGAAATAGGATTTGAGATAGATAGTCCTTCCCAACCCCTTCCATTCCTGGGTCAATACTCTCTTCAGCGCCTCCTTGCACATTAAACCTCCGTAACCCATCTTGCAGGGCACCTCCCAAATCAGCTCCCGCCGATCCGACAGGAGGTCTCTCCCTTGTACTCTGCATTTTCTACCCAGTGAAGCCAGCCCCTCCGCCTGACCTTCAAGAGCCTCCCACCATCAGACACCAAGATACTGTCTTCTGACTGCGTGCGGAGCTTTCTGGTTTTCGCTCTGGCAACAAAAGTGTCAACAAAAGTGTCGCCTGGTTACTAAGGTGGGCAAGTCCCCATACTCTTTGCCTCTGGCAACACTAACTGGGCCGAAGGTAGACACTGACTCAAGTTGGGGCATTTGTGAGCCCTTGCTTGAAATGGTTATATGGACGTAGACATGGAAGGTGAACCTGGTGGATGGTTAGCATGGTGGTGTGCCCGGGGAGGCTAAATAGCCATCTCAGATGGTGGTTTAATTGAATTTACTTAAGGGAAGGGGGTGGGGGATGGGACATTCGAAGGGAAGGGCTGCACAGCACCGAGCCAAGGGGACATCGGGTCAATGATGGCAGCTCCCAGGAGCTGGAGTCTCATCCTTATATGCAGTCACTGGTGGGTTTGGGGGCTGAGCTGGTGGGTTGGAATGGGAATGGAATGCAGGTGTGCGATCAGGTGCCTCCAGGCAGTTTTCATTCCTTGTATGGTCTTAGCCCTGGTGTCCAGCGAGTTTTTCCTGGTCTTTTGTTCTCCTGTGCCCGGAGGCTAACTAATGGCCCTGAGGATTGGATTGCCCTGAAGGCCTAACAGTAACAGCTGCTGGCCATGTTCTTCATCACATAAACAGACCTGTCTACCATAGGAATGAATGAGGCCAAGGGGGTGGGGGGCAGGCGGCGGGGGCGCTACAGAGGCAGGTGATGTGGATGGGAAGGGAGAGAAACCAAGAGCTGGCAGCATGAAAACTGGTTTCCGTTTCAGAGGCCATGGTTTTTATAGCTCTTCTTTAAGTGCTTTGAGCATGTGACCCTAGCTGGGTGAGCTGATACGTTTATTTTTTATTATTTAGGACGAATTTGTGTGGTTATAGAACATACTTGTTTTTTGCCTCCTGAGTCTTCATTCCTCCCAATTGAAGCCGTGCAGCATAACCATACCCTCCAGTGGCTGAGCGTTTCGGAGATGGTCATGTAACCCAATCAGAGCCAAGGAGCCCCACAGAGACTTCAGTTGAGGAGTGCAGTAAATTGCAGTGCCCTTGTTTTTCTGGTGTGGTGTAAGTACATGAAGGCTAAAAATGTGCAACCATTTTGCTCCTACGAGAGGAAAGCCTGAAGGAGATGGGCTTAAGGGACAGGCACCAGAGAGCCTGAAGATGCAGTCAATATTGTCAAATGCGTTCTGCAGAGGAGAAGAACCGTATGTGTGGTGGCATCACTAGAGCTGCACTATCAGACCTCACCTGTTTGGCCTACAGACTAATATCTACACTGTTTAGAATGGTGTCATACATGCCCTGTGTTGTTTAAGCAGATTTGTATTGGGGGTTTTCTGTGATTCAAAACTCTAAACGTCCTAACTAATTCTGTTGGATTTCTTTACATGACATTGCAAGGTCCTGTCGAATACAAATTAATACTTAAAAATAAACTGTGGAAGAGACTTTCAGCTATGGCTATGTGACATGGCCAACAATTCCTCTACACAAGCAATTTTCAACTGGTGTGCTGCAAGAATTTTTAAAACATGTAAAACATGCAATAACTGACTAGTTAGGGGCACTGACCTGTTTTCCCTTAGACCAGTGGTTCTCAACCTTCCTAATGCCGCGACCCTTTAATACAGTTCCTCATGTTGTGGTGACCCCCAATTTCATTGTTACAAATTGAACATAATTAAAGCATAGTGATTAATCACAAAAACAATATGTAATTATATATGTGTTTTCCAATGGTCTTAGGCGACCCCTGTGAAAGGGTTGTTCGACCCCCTAAGGGGTCGTGACCCACAGGTTGAGAACCGCTGCCTTCGACTGTGAAATAAAAAAATGACAGCCAACAACACAATAGCCATTGGTGTGAATGAATCAATATTATATTATTTTGTCAGATTGATGAAAAATATACACTTTTTGGTGTGCCACAGAAGTTTAGTAGTTAGTTTATGTGTACATGAGATGAAAAATGTTGAAAATCACTGCTCTACACACAAAATTTCAAATGTTTGGATGTCATTTACTAATGTCACATTAGCCAGAGCATGTCACAAGCCAAACCCCAGGATGTAGAAATAGACCCCACAAAAATCTGTGGTCATTTATTTGCAATCTATGACAAGAACTCTCGAATCTCCTTGGCTTCTGAGGGGATGATTGTTTACCCTCCAAGCACCTGTAAATTACCATGAAATGACACCTTTTTCTGAACCAGCTGCTTCAGGTACTGGCTCACACTGTGAAAGCAAATCCAAGAACAAAAATCGTAAGTATGTTCACCGTTCTGATTATTGATAGAGTGCCTGACACATAATGCATGCCTGATAAATTTTTGTATTGTAAAGCTGCTAAAACTCTCAGTAGCAAGTGATGGAAATTCAATTCAATTTTGCTTAAACAAAAAAGGAGAATTTGCCCAGCTGGAGTGACACAGTTGGTTGAGCATCATCATCTCGTCCACCAGAAGGTTGCCATTTCGATTCCGGTCAGGGCACATACCTGGGCTGTAAGTTTGATCCCTAGTCGGCCGCAAACAGAAGGCAGCCTAGCGATGTTTCTCTCTCACATCAATGTTTCTCTCTCATATTAATGTTTCCCTCTCCTTCTCTCCCTTGCTTTCCATCATCCCTCCTTCCCTCTCTCCCTTCTCTCTAAGCATGTCCTCAGGTGAGGATTAAAAAAAAAAAAAGAATTTATTGGCACACATAACCAAGTCCAAGATACTGACTACAGGCACAGCTGGTTCTTGGGCATCAAATGCATCATCAGGATTCTTCCTTACCATCTTTTGGTTCTTCTTTCTTTGTGTTGGGTTTATTTTCTGGTAGACTCTCTCCATGTAGTAACAAACACACCAAGTTTATATTCTTAGATAGTGTACCCTACAACTGTATATGTCTTCTTCCTCTACTTGAAATAATAACATCTACTACTCATAGACTTGACTATTCTGTGCTAAGCACTGTACATTTAAGTTAAATGTATGTTTACGTTCAGTTAAATAAATATTTATATCACATAGTGATTAAGATCATGGATTCTAGAGCCAGTCTGCCTGGATTTAACCCTATATTTATACAAATCCCAGATTATACCAAATAATTTATAGTTAATACTAGAATGCAGTTTAATTATTGTGTTTGGATGTTCTTTGCAATCACTCAAATTAACAATGAAGCTATACTAAATGATGCGACTCAAAGTTTGGTGGGGTGAGGGGGTGATGGAAAATGATTTACTTATTTTTTGTCTATACTTCTGCCAAATTCTTTCTTCTTTCTCTTTCTTGCTGAAGTTGAAATAGTATTATCTCTAAAACTTCCCCTTTCCTTCTGAGTTTTTGAAATAGCTTGTCGAACCCCTCCTCAAAAGAAAGCATGGTAAGGCTTTCTTCAGCTCCAAGAAACCACCAAAATAACTGCAGTAGTCCTCCTTTATCCATGGTTTTATTTTTTGTGGTTTTAGTTACCTATGGTCAACAGTGAACTGAAAATATTAAAAATTCCAGAAGTAAACCATTTAGAAGTTTGAAATTGCATGCTGCTCTGAGTAGCATGATGAAATCCTGCTCCATCTGCCAGGACGTGACTGAGGACGTAACTCAGCCCTTTGTACAGGGTACCCACACTGTGTACACTACCTGCCCCTTAGTCACTTAGTTGCCATCTCGGTTATCAGATTGACTGTTGTGGTATCTCAGTGCCTGTGTTCAGTTCTACTTAGTTATACCCCAAAAGCTATTCACATAACTTTTATTACAGTATATTGTTATAATTGTTCTATTTTATTATTATTTATTGTTAATCCCTTACTGTGCCCAATTTATAAATTAAACTCTATCATAGGTATGTATGCATAGGAAAAAGCAGTGTAAAGGGTTCTTTGGTACTATCTGCAGTTTCAGGCATTCAGTGGGGGGTCTTGAAATGTATCCCTCACTAATGGGAGAGGACTACTAGTACTGTATATATAAAACATATATGTGACTGACTGGGCAAGTCCAGTTGGGATGACTGTGAGATGACCCTCATGTATAGACAGAATTAACATGTAACTATACTGTCATCCAGGCCACAGTACTCTAACGTGTCCACAAGGATAAGAGGAATACTGTCAAAAACTTTGAAAAAATCTGCCCTGACTGGTTTGGCTCAGTGGATAGAGTGTCGGCCTGCGGACTGAAAGGTCCCAGGTTCGATTCTGGTAAAGGGCATGTCCCTTGGTTGAGGGCATATCCCCAGTAGGGGGTATGCAGGAGGCAGCTGATTGATGTTTCTCTCTCATCGATGTTTCTAACTCTCTATCCCTCTCCCTTCCTCTCTGTAAAAAATCAATAAAATATATTAAAAAACAAAAACTTTGCAAAAATCTGTAATACACAATGAGCAGGCATAGTTAGACTAAGTAATGGGGCATAAATTTTTGGAATTTGATTATTGGCTCTAATTTCTACTATATGCCAGGGTCAACAAACCTTTTTTAAAATATATTTGTATTGATGGAGCATAAATTTTTGGAATTTGATTATTGGCTCTAATTTCTACTATATGCCAGGGTCAACAAACATTTTTTAAAGATATATTTGTATTGATTTCAGAGAGGAAGGGAGAGGGAGAGAGATAGAAACATCTATGATGAGAGAGAATCATTGATTGGCTGCCTCCTGCACGCCCCACACTGGGAATTGAGCCCATACTAGGCATGTGCCCTGACCCGGAATTGAACCGTGACCTCCTGGTTCACAGGTCAAAGTTCAACCACTGAGTCACATAGGCCAGGAAATAGACTTTTTATTACAGGGCCAGAAAGTAAGTTGTTAGGTTTTGGGGGGCCATATGGTCTCTGTTAGAACTACTCAACTCTGCTGTTGTAATGCAAAAGCAGCCAAAGACAACATATAAACAAATGAGTGTGGCTATGTTCCAAAAATTCTTTATTTGGAAAAGCAAGTGGAGGTGCTTTGCTAACTTCTGCTCTGCGAACATATATATTCTTACCTCATTTGCAAAAATGGTCCTAATTCTAACTACTTTGTAGGGGGGCCATATGGTCTCTGTTAGAACTACTCAACTCTGCTGTTGTAATGCAAAAGCAGCCAAAGACAACATATAAACAAATGAGTGTGGCTATGTTCCAAAAGTTCTTTATTTGGAAAAGCAAGTGGAGGTGCTTTGCTAACTTCTGCTCTGTGAACATATATATTCTTACTTCATTTGCAAAAATGGTCCTAATGCTAACTACTTTGTAAGGTTCTTTTGGCACTTATAGAAAATAATATGATGGATCTTAAAAGTTCTTTAAGAAATTGTAACTATGCGTGGTGATGGATGTTACCTAGACTTATTGTGGTGATCATTTTGCAATATATACAAATATGGAATCATGTTGTACACCCAAAACTAAGATAATGTTATATGTCAATTCTACCTCAATAAAAATAAAACTCCTATTTGAAGTTGGGAAAAATATAAATCAAGGCACCGAAATGAGTCCCAAAGTCAGATAGATTTGGGGCTGAGTCTGGGATTTGTCACTAACTAGTAACAGGTGACCTTGGGCAAGTCTCTAACCTCTCTAGGCTCTTGCCTGGCTAGATTGGACAACAGCTGACACACTCTAATTTTCAGGGTTGTTTGAATGGAGCAGTAGCATTTCTGGTTCATTGACCTACCTATGGTCTGGCCCTGGTGCAGCTCTGCTTGTGGAGACATGCCTTTAATGACTAAGATCTACTTCTCAGGAAAAGGAATCAGGTATTTCATCTTTTTACTGAAGTTGAAACAAAAAGAAAAGAGCCTTAACCAAAACAAGGCTTTGAAGTTCCCCATCAAAAGGATTTCCTTGTAGTGGCTGTTGAAAGCTTTTAAAACTACATAGGCTTTTATAAATATGGTGGGTTGCCATCTCCCTGGGAAGTTTATGTGTGGGTCTAATTACAACAGAGTATCAATTGAAATAATCTTTAGAGAGTCTTTGATTGAAATAGGAGTCTTTGGTAAGTAAGGGATGAGAAGTCTTCTCCTAGTAAATATTTTAGAGTTCCTTTGTTAAATATTTTACTTTGCAAGATAGGAGCTGCAGGTTTCTATAAGCTGACGTTGGTGGAACTATAAGTTGCTACGGCCTCACAAGAGAGAAATGGAGGATTTCTAACAAAATTTAAAGTATGCATAAACTGTGATCCAAAAACTTATTCCAAGGCTATCCTAAGGCCAAGATAAACACAAGGCTATTTATACTATTGTTATTTTAAATAATGAACACATTGGGGTCCAGCAACAAGGGATTGATTAAGTCAATTATGATACATCCACTGCAGTAGAATACTATGTTTCTTATAAAAAAAAAAGTATTAAAAAAATATTTTTATTGATTTCAGAGAGGAAGGAAGAGGGAGAGAGAGATAGAAACATCAATGATGAGAGAGAATCATTGATTGGCTGCCTCCTGCACGCCCCACACTGGGAATTGAGCCCATACTAGGCATGTGCCCTGACCCGGAATTGAACCGTGACCTCCTGGTTCACAGGTCAAAGTTCAACCACTGAGTCACATAGGCCAGGAAATAGACTTTTTATTACAGGGCCAGAAAGTAAGTTGTTAGGTTTTGGGGGGCCATATGGTCTCTGTTAGAACTACTCAACTCTGCTGTTGTAATGCAAAAGCAGCCAAAGACAACATATAAACAAATGAGTGTGGCTATGTTCCAAAAGTTCTTTATTTGGAAAAGCAAGTGGAGGTGCTTTGCTAACTTCTGCTCTGTGAACATATATATTCTTACTTCATTTGCAAAAATGGTCCTAATGCTAACTACTTTGTAAGGTTCTTTTGGCACTTATAGAAAATAATATGATGGATCTTAAAAGTTCTTTAAGAAATTGTAACTATGCGTGGTGATGGATGTTACCTAGACTTATTGTGGTGATCATTTTGCAATATATACAAATATGGAATCATGTTGTACACCCAAAACTAAGATAATGTTATATGTCAATTCTATCTCAATAAAAATAAAACTCCTATTTGAAGTTGGGAAAAATATGAATCAAGACACCGAAATGAGTCCCAAAGTCAGATAGATTTGGGGGTGAGTCTGGGATTTGTCACTAAGTAGTAACAGGTGACCTTGGGCAAGTCTCTAACCTCTCTAGGCTCTTGCCTGGCTAGATTGGACAACAGCTGACACACTCTAATTTTGCAGGGTTGTTGAATGGAGCAGTAGCATTTCTGGTTCATTGACCTACCTATGGTCTGGCCCTGGTGCAGCTCTGCTTGTGGAGACATGCCTTTAATGACTAAGATCTACTTCTCAGGAAAAGGAATCAGGTATTTCATCTTTTTACTGAAGTTGAAACAAAAAGAAAAGAGGCTTAACCAAAACAAGGCTTTGAAGTTCCCCATCAAAAGGATTTCCTTGTAGTGGCTGTTGAAAGCTTTTAAAACTACATAGGCTTTTATAAATATGGTGGGTTGCCATCTCCCTGGGAAGTTTATGTGTGGGTCTAATTACAACAGAGTATCAATTGAAATAATCTTTAGAGAGTCTTTGATTGAAATAGGAGCCTTTGGTAAGTAGGGGATGAGAAGTCTTCTAGTAAATATTTAAGAGTTCCTTTGTTAAATATTTTACTTTGCAAGATAGGAGCTGCAGGTTTCTATAAGCTGACGTTGGTGGAACTATAAGTTGCTACGGCCTCACAAGAGAGAAATGGAGGATTTCTAACAAAATTTAAAGTATGCATAAACTGTGATCCAAAAACTTATTCCAAGGCTATCCTAAGGCCAAGATAAACACAAGGCTATTTATACTATTGTTATTTTAAATAATGAACACATTGGGGTCCAGCAACAAGGGATTGATTAAGTCAATTATGATACATCCACTGCAGTAGAATACTATGTTTCTTAGAAAAAAAAAAAAAAAAAAGGTAC
>NW_005359064.1:1657798-1661254 GCF_000412655.1 Myotis brandtii | reverse complement strand
ACATGCCTGGGTTGCAGGCTCAATCCCCAGGAGGCAGCCAATCAATGATTCTCTCTCACCATTGATGTTTCTGTCTCTCTCTCTCCCTCTTCCTTCCTCTCTGAAATCAATAAAAATATTTTTTAAAAAGTACTGTGTATCTGTCTGTTTTGGCATGAAAGATGTCCTGATAGACAGAAAACAGCAAACTTAGTTATCTGGACAGAATGTGTATGAGAATGTGTTCACTGTTTCTGTATTATTTGAACTATTTATGAAAATGATGCATTATGAAGGAGAAAAATAATGATGCTTTCTGTTTGGAAAGAAAGCAGCTGTAATTTGTATTTTCATTGCTCAGGAAACAGAGCAAAAAGCAGAATATTGGACTGAAGAGATCTATGGTCACCCAATTCAATTTCCTCACATGGGATATAGATAGTAAGACACTCAAAAAACTCATATAACATAATTCTTAACTTGAAAATACAAATAGTACCTATTTTTTTAAAAATGTGTTGCTGAGAACCGTGATACAGAGTAAATTATATTTTTTCCAAAAAATAATATAATTTATTTTAATATTAAAAGCATTACAGATCTGATCAAAATTGTGTCATAAATTCAAAAAGACATATATCAATTCATCTTATTTTTTGTATGCATTATTTTTGTATGCATTTCAAAGTAAATTGCAGACATGAGTATACTTTATCCCTAAACATTTCAGCTTGCAATATTTGTTCTATAGTTCTTTTTTAGTTTAAGATAAAATTTACATACAGTGAAATAGACAAATACTAAGTGAACCATTCTGGGTTCAGAAATATGCAACACTCAACCCAGCCCCTATCTAGATAGGTAAATTTTCTAGTTTTTTTCATATGCAAAAGTTCTTTGTTATTGAATTTATTTGGGGTGATATTGGTTAATGAAATTGTATATGTGTCAGGTGTATGATTCTATAATACATCATCTGTAAATTGTACTGTGGGTCTACCACCCCAAGTCAAGTCTCGTTCCATCACCATTTATCCCTCTATACCAGCGGTTCTCAACCTGTGGGTCACGAACCCTTTGGGGGTCGAACGACCCTTTCACAGGGGTCGCCTAAGACCATCAGAAAACACATATATAATTACATATTGTTTTTCAAAATTGTGTCATAAATTCAAAAAGACATATATCAATTCATCTTATTTTTTGTATGCATTATTTTTGTATGCATTTCAAAGTAAATTGCAGACATGAGTATACTTTATCCCTAAACATTTCAGCTTGCAATATTTGTTCTATAGTTCTTTTTTAGTTTAAGATAAAATTTACATACAGTGAAATAGACAAATACTAAGTGAACCATTCTGGGTTCAGAAATATGCAACACTCAACCCAGCCCCTATCTAGATAGATAAATTTTCTAGTTTTTTTCATATGCAAAAGTTATTTGTTATTGAATTTATTTGAGGTGATATTGGTTAATGAAATTGTATACGTTTCAGGTGTATGATTCTATAATACATCATCTGTAAATTGTACTGTGTGTCTACCACCCCAAGTCAAGTCTCCTTCCATCACCATTTAGCCCTCTATACCAGCGGTTCTCAACCTGTGGGTCGCGACCCCTTTGGGGGTTGAACGACCCTTTCAGGGGTCGCCTAAGACCATCAGAAAACACATATATAATTACATATTGTTTTTGTGATTAATCACTATGCTTTAATTATGTTCAATTTGTAGCAATGAGATTGGGGGTCACCACAACATGAGGAACTGTATTAAAGGGTTGCAGCATTAGGAAGGTTAAGAACCACTGCTCTATACTCTCTTCTACCTCCAGGTGCCCCCTTTCCCTTTGGTAATCACCATGCTGTTGTCTGTGTCTATGAGTTTGTTTGTTGTTTTTGCTTAATTCCTTCACCTTTTTCACCTGGCCCCACAGCCCGCCTCCTCTCTGACAGCTGACAATCTGTTCTCTTAGATAAATTTTCGTCACCAAAGAAAGTTTCTTCAAGCCCTATCCTAGTCAGTCCCCAGCTTTACCCTCAGTAAGAAACAACTGCTGCCTCATTTGTTACACAACGGATCTGTTGTGCCTATTCTAGAACTTCATATAAGTGCAGTCAGACAGTTAGTGCTATTTTGTGTAAGGTTTCTTTCTGCCTGTTTTGGAGAGTCATTCTTGTTGTGAGTTCCAGTAGTTCATTACTTTTTACTACTGAGTGGCATGCCATCATTAAGTACCATATCGCAGCTCATCTCATCCCATTGATGAACATTTAGATTGTTTCCACTTGGGGGGTGGGGTGGGGGGGGAGCTGCTATGAACAGGTCAAGAACTATGCAGAGTCTGAAGTTTCATGCCTCATGCATGATAACAAAGTAACCTGCCAGTTTCATGGATGCTGACAGAAGACACACAGACTCCTGAGTCAGACATAAAGGGTTTTATTGCTCATAGAAATAGTGGTAGCCAGAGTTTCAGTATTTGCTCCAGTTCCCTAGGCCCCATTTCCACAGGGTGATGTAACAGAGCCAAGTGACACCTGCTACACCCAGTTATGTCACAGGAGACAAACCCTGATCTTAGGGAACCTGAATCATTTATGACTCCTCTGGAGAAAGACATTATCTCGATCTTCCAAAGTTTTCTTTATACAAACAGCTCAGAACAAAGGCACCCAGTGCTTCTGCTCACAAGACATGCAAAAAACCAGAGGCCCATGCAGAACTGTCCCCAAACAAAACCTTCTTATACATGCCTTTCTGTGAACATGTTTTTTTTAAATATATTTTTTATTGATTTCAGAGAGAAAAGGAAAGGGAGAAAGATTTAGAAACATCAATGATGAGAGAGAATTATTGATCAGCTGCCTCCTGCAGGCCCCCTATTGGGGATCCAGCCCACAACCCAGACATGTGCCCTTGACCGGAATCAAACCTGAGACCCTTCACAGCCAGGGCTGTAATCATGTTTTAAATTTCTCCTGGGTAAAATACTAAGAGTAGAATTGCTGGTCACAAGGTAGATGTTTCTCTAATATCAGAATATTTTTCCAAAGTGATGAACCATTTTATAGCCACCAACAATGTCTAAGAGTTCTTGTTATTTCAACTCTATCAATGTTGGTATTGTCAGTGTTTTTAATTATAGCCATTCTGGTTAGTTGAAGTGACAAGTTAATTATAGTTTAATTTGCATTTTTTTATATATTAACGATGTTGAACATTTCTATTTGCTTATTGGCCATTAATACATTTTCCTGGCTTTGCAGACGCCGCCGCCCCGAAGCCGCCCGTGACCAGCCATGGTGAACCCCACCGTGTACTTCGACATCGCCGCCGACGGCGAGCCCCTGGGCCGCGTCTCCTTCGAGCTGTTTGCGGACAAGGTTCCAAAGACGGCAGAAAACTTCCGTGCTCTGACCACCGGGGAGAAGGGATTTGGTTATAAAGGTTCCTGCTTTCACAGAATTATTC
>NW_005359064.1:1611372-1657730 GCF_000412655.1 Myotis brandtii | reverse complement strand
TGCTTATTTATCTTAAGTGTGCCTACAGCGAGTAGGCTTTTTTCAATTTTGCTGAAGTTTAATTTATCAACTTACTATTTTATGATTACTACTTTCTGGGTTCTGTCTAAGAAATCTTTGCCTACTTCATAGTCATAAATATTTTTTAAAATGTTTTCTTCTGGAAGCTTTATATTTAAGCTCTTGAGTCTAGGTCTGTGATACATTTTGAATTATTTATTGGGTAAGGATGAGGTACATAGGAAAGGTTTTGTTTTGTTTTCCATATGAATATCCGGTTGATCCAGCACCATTTATTGAAAAACCTTTCCTTTCTTCATTGAACTGCTTTGGTCAAAAATTAAATAACTGTGTAATCTGTGTCTAGTCAGTTCCGTTGACTTGTCTGTCATTACACCAGCACCACACTGACTACTATAGCTTAATAATATTCTTAAAGTCAGACCGTGTAAATTCTTAAATTTTGTTCTACTTTTTCAAAATTACTTTGGATAATACAGGTCATTTTCATTTTCATATAAATTCTAAAATCAGCCCATGGAATATTAGAAGATAGGTAGATATTTAGATTTGCAAGGTATATAACAGAGCAGTTATTTTAAGTATCACAATAAGAAAAACATTTTAGTGACTATATATTAATTTTTATAATTATTTTACATTTCTAAATTGATTACACAGAAAGCCAAGTTAGATTTTTTTAAAAATATATTTTTATTGATTTCAGAGAGGAAGGGAGAGGGAGAGGAAGCTAGTAACATCAATGATGAGAGAATCATTGATCGGCTGCCTCCTGCACGCCCCCTACTGGGGATTGAGCTCCCAACCTGAGCATGTGCCCCAACCATGAATCCAGTTGTTGCCTCCTGCCTTAGAGGTCAGTGCTCAACCACTGAACCCCACCGGCTGGGCACATGTGCCAGTATTAATTCAACATTGTGGTTTGTATCACACCATCACATTAAAAGTAATTCAATTCATTACACCACAAGCGTGAAAATACTACTAAAAGTCTCTGCTGCTATCTTGTAGTTCATGGCAACTCTTCATGAAGGGTAGAATCATGACTAGTTTGCCAGAGTGTAAATATGAATAACTAAGAATTCACAGATATATAAGAAAATAAGCAACAAAAAGGAAAGTGCCAAAATAAACAAATTTATTTTGAAGCAACAAGTGGTAAGTCAAGGTACCCTGACAAAATGTTTATATATAGTCAATTTGTCATCAATTAAATGAAAAAGCAAAATGAAGATATTTGCACACATGCAAAAATCTATATTTGTACCTCACACATATTCCTTTTAAGAAGGTTCGTGAGAATATATTTCAGCGAGATGAATGGAGAAATAAAAGGGGTGGGGGGAGACATGGGATACAAGAAAGAGTAAAACTGACTCAGAAGCCTATTATCAAGAAGGCTTGTTTCTTTCTTCTTTTATCTTTTTTTTTTACAAGACCTAAGAAAGACACTTAGAAACTTCAGGAAAAACAGAAAGTTGTACAAGATAGTCATGGTTCAAACAGGAAGCAATCTAGATGGTACATGCTTTTGAGCGATTGGTAGAGTATTAGAAAAAAGGATCTTTTTTGCTTATGATTCTAGGAACACTTCTTTCAGGTAACACTGGAGTGCTGACATTGACCATGTACAGAAATAAACAGAATCCTAGCATTAAACAAAAAATCTATGCAGCCCAGCCAGTATGGCTCAGTGGTGACCCATTAACCAGGAGGTCACTGTTCAATGCCCAGTCAGGGCACATGCCCAGGTTCCGGGCTCAATCCCCAGTGTGGGACATGAAGGAGGCAGCCGATCAATGATTCTCTCTCATCATTGATGTTTCTGTCTCTCTCTCCCTCTCCCTTCCTCTCTGAAATCAATAAAAATATATACATATATTTTTAAAAATTATGCAGTTAATAATACCTACCAGTGATAATAATGAACATATTGTTTAACGGGTTTGAACTTTAAAAATTAATCTACAGACAATCTACAGAAGACTAAAACACCTAAGTTGAGAGATGAAGGTTGGAGAAATCTAATGTTACATCCTGGAGAGGCAAAGAATATTGCATAAAATTAATTGGACAAGAAATAGAGGTCTAAGTATATTATTTTAGGTTACAAAGGTTTAAAAAAGAATAACTAAAAATAAAATAACTATAAAAAACTGAGAATATTATGGTAAGTAAAACAAGTCAGGCAGAAAAAGCTAAGGACCATATGATTTCACTCATGTGGGATATAAAACGGAAACTCCTGGACACAAACAGCAGTGTGGGGGCTTCCAGAGGGAAGGGTCTGGGGAAGTGGGGGGCGGGTGAAAGGGGCCTGATATATGGTGATGGAAGATGATTTGACTTTGAGTGGTGGGCACACAGTGCAATATACAGATCTTGTGATTAGACATCCACACCTAAAGCCTGTATGATCCTATTAACCAATGTCATCCCAATAAATTTAATTAAAAAAATAAATAAAATTAACTTTCCATGAAGCATTTAAATAAATATCTTTCATCATAATATTAAAAAAAACATTGAGAAGAGAAGGGCAATAGTGTGGATGGAAGTCATCTCTTGAAGCAGAAAGTTGTTAGATAATACCTTTCTAATCTAGAAGTAGAGATATGAACACATTATTTAAAATTATGAAGGCAACTACCAGAGAAACAAAAGATAGAAAAGTGCAGGCCTGGGTTGTGAGAGATGTGATGATTTTCTCCACAAATCCTGCTGTAGTCTATGATTTTTTTTAAAAAAGTAATTTACATCTATTATGTGGATAAAATTTTAAATGAGAAAAAAAATTAGATGAAAATTTTCTGCACTACATTATGACATCAAAAATAGATCAAAGCAGCTGTCTTAAATGCAAGTAGTTTTTGGTTAGAAAACACCAGTTGGTTTATTTTTATAATTTTTCTGTTGAGTTTCTAAAAGAGGAGATAGAGAAGATTTCAAACTGCTATTTGATATTATTTGTTCAGAAATCATACATTGTGAAGAGATGACTTTTTTTTCTCTCCATAAGTGAAAAGCCAAGTTGGATTATTTTTACTACATTTTCTCTTTTTACATTGATTTTTGAAGAAGCAGAAAGAGTTTGATGTGCTATGTAAGAATTGTGCTCAGATAAGTACATGTTACAGATCTGGTGGAAAAAATTTGAATACCTTCTTTGGAGAAATGTCTATTCAAGACCTTGGCCTACTTTAATCTGGTTGTTTTGTTACTGAGTTTTAGGAGTTCTTTATATGTTCTGGATATCAATCCCTTATCAGATACATGATTTACAAATATTTTCTCCCATTCAGTGAGTTTCCTTTTCACTCTGCTTCCACACTTTATATAGACTAAATTAAATGATACAGAACTAAGGGTAATAGGATGAAAACTACATAATGGTCCACCCCATTCAGTGAGCCAGCTGTGTCTGGGTGATGACCTCCCCAAGTAACAAAATGTGAGCTGGCTCATCTGAACTGCTCATTGGATAGGCATTTGTGTGTCTTAAACTTTCTGTTTTAAGGCTGAAATTAAAAAAAAAAAGTCATTACTGTATTCTTTTTTTAAACCCGATCTTCTAACAAAGCCCTTTACCCCTCTGATTTATGAAGTCACTGCTTTGAGATCTCCCCAAGAGGCTCCCTCACCGGGAGTGGGAAATGCCCCTCTAGAATTTCCGGACCTCTTACTCCCCCCAGCATTTCCTCCCTCAGACTCTATGGGATGGATGAGCCATTGACACAGATCCTCTCGTACACCCACATTGGTGAGGAGAATTTGGAAATACAGTTTTACAATTTAAAATCTGCATTTTTGCCAAGAGAAATCCCCTGTGCACTAACAAGGAAGAGTCAAATCTCAACTCTCAGGCTAAGGCTCATGGGTCTCCTCTGCTGCCTGGGCAGTTGTTGAAACAAGTAAATTCTTGGGCGAGGAAAACAAAGCTGCCCGCGAAGTTCCTGGTGGGGAGGCAGGCCCACGGAGGAACAGCTGCTTGGCGCCCAGCCCTGAGCCCTGCCCCAGGGTCAGGGTGTTGCCCCATTTCATGAACTTCTGCAAGCTAAGAAGATTCAGTGCCATTCTTATGAAAAATAAATTGCCCGTTAATATTAAATTTCAGGTTATTTGAACATTCTGTGAAACAAAAGCCCAACTGTGATTTTTGGGACAATTCATGTTAAGACAGATGATTTTCAAAGACTATGATCATATTTCAAGAATATTGCTGACCACTGACATTTGAAATAAGATTTTTTATTTTTTTCCCTTTCACAAATATCATTTTGACGTTTGCCTTGGGGAATTTCTTCCTTGGCAACACATATAAAAGCTTAAAACTGGATGACGTTGACATTCAAAAGATTTGAAGTTTGTCTTTGATTCTTTCAAAAAGGAGGAAAAGAAGTAAAAGGAAGAAAAAACCATTTAATGTCATTAAAGTGTCTTTGAAGCCACGATAGGCTTGTGCTGTGGAAACCTTAGATGAAATGGAAATACTTTCAAAAGGTCCAAATGGGGGGATTTCCCCCAACTTTTCCCACCCTCCTTTGCAGAGATGTAGAGGCTGAGGCCAAGTAATATTCGGTGCCGCCCTAACCCCCTTAGGACATATCCCAGTTAATAGCAAGGCTTCTTCACGCCCAGTTAGGTGGCCTTACCAGTCTCTCTCCAGCCCTTTCCAGGTCACTCTCTCATCGCCAGCCTCTTAATCTTAAATCAACTACAACAAAACAAACAGAGCACGACCACCTTCTAATTTTTAAAGAGAGGCAGTATGCATTAAAAAGAATGAGACAGCTCTACATATACTGACACGGAACACTGTAGCATAAGTGAAAAGAGCAAGTGACAGGAAAATCAATTCAATATGATTCTATTCACGTTTTAAAAAAAGATGTATGTGTATGCATGATTTTTTAAAAAAATGGAATCACACACACACACACACACACACACACACACACACACACACACGATGCTCCAACCAACTGATCCACTGGGCCAGGGCCAGCCCAATAAGTTTTGACAGTTGTATAACCTATGTGACCACCAGGATGGTGGTTAACAGGTAAGTCCAGGTTCAGACACTGTGAGGAGTGAGCAACATTTAAAACTTTTTCCCCTGCCATTTATCTAAGCCACATTGCCTTGGAACAATGCCAGCATTATAGCCTTCTGAGTTCTTAATTTCCTCCCCTCTTCTGGATGACCTTAGAGAAATTATGCAGGGGAGGGACAGGAAGAAACCTCAGTTGAGCACCAGTGTAAACTGCATGCCAGGTGGTGACAGTATCATGGCCCTGACATCTCCCATGGCACAGCCTCACAACCAAACTGGAAAGCAGGAAGGACAGAGCTGTCCTCAGAGGCTGTGTGTGTTCTTAGGTCAAGCAAATGAAGGAGGCTCCTGGCAACCAAGAGTGAACAGCTAGAGGTCAAGCACAATGGACTTTTCTTAGAAACTCCCAGGTCAGTGTTCAACCATTAGAGCTCCCGGGAAGCACCTCTGAAACAGTGACAGAGCAAGCTCCTCACATCCTTTAGCACAGGGACCGGGATGGAGCTTGGCCCGGGGCAGCAAGGGCCGGAGGGAGAGGCCACCACACAGCTTGTGCAAGGAACAGGCTGAGGAGGGACCCAGGGACAGATGGTGCTTGTACAACACCTACTAGTAAAAGGGCCTGGGGCTCCCGCATCAGCGTCTTTAGGTCCAGGCTGCAGTGCCACTAATGCCCTCCTGGCTGCAGCTGCCATTGTAAATGCTCCAAGAGCGGACATTTAAAGCCGTAGGTAGCATGAAAGTTGTGGGCTGAAGGTGACTAAATGTTGTCTGAAAGGCCCATTTTTCTTTTAAAAAAATATTTTTATTGATTTCAGAGAGGAAGGGAGAGAGAGAGAAATAGAGAGACACAAGCATCAGTGATGAGAGAGAATCATCAATCAGCTGCCTCCTGTGCGCCCCATACTGGGGATCGAGCCCGCAACCCGGGCATGTTCCCTGACCGGGAATCGAATCATGACCTCCTGGTTCATAGGTTGACGCTCAACACTGAGCCCAGGGGCGGGCAGGCCCATTTTATTTGGCAGCACTCTGAGACAGTTCAATTGCAGGATCATCTTCACTTGAGTTATACCAGAGTGCTCAGACTTTGTGTTTCAGTTTTTTTTTTGTTTTGTGGTGTGTTTTTTTTGATGACAGACTTGCTATTTTGAATATCTTTTTATTGATTTCAGAGAGGAAAGGAGAGAGATAGATAGAAACATCAATGATGAGAGAGAATCATTGATTGGCTGCCTCCTGCACATCCCCCACTGAGGGGGAATCGAGCCCACAACCCAGGCATGTGCCCTTGGCCGGAATCGAACCTGGGACCCTTTAGTCCGAAGGCCAACACTCTATCCACTGAGCCAAACCAACTAGGGCCAGATTTGCTATTTTTAAAATGTCACAGAACAAATAGACCTGTAAGTTATGCTTCATACATTTGGGGGTTCATTTTATGTTCTTCTGACAGTTCCAATATGTTTCTGCTATTTAAAAATTGGTTTTGGACCCCGAAAGTGAGAACTGTTGCAAGAGCTCACTGGGGACTTCCTGGGAAGGCAACCAATACCCACAGCTGGAGGGGCTCCGGGGAATGGAGAGAATTTCACTCAACTTTGCGGTGGGTTTCTGTGCGAGATGACATGTTGTTAGTAGGACGGCAGCAAATTGGACTTTGTGTGATGATAGCTATTCAGAAGTTTGAGTAACTTGCAAGGAAATTCTGTAAAGTGTTAGCAATATTTAGAATTCTCATAATACATTGTCCGGTTAAAAAAATAGCATTTCATGATCCAGTTTCATATGAAAACGCTCATAGATGTGTGCAGAGAGAAAAAGAGCAGCAGAACATTGCATGACTTAGGAACTGGGGCTATAAAAAACAGAGACTCACAGAAACTTCTCAAGAAAACAGAGGTTCGTTGCCAGGAAGCACCTACACAAGGATTCAGGAACAGCCAGGACTGATGGTCATCCTGGACTCGGGGCAGGTCTAGAGGATGAGCCTGCGCTATGGAGTGTGTGTGTGTGTGTGTGTGTGTGTGTGTGTGTGTGTATGCGCGCACGCGCGCACCATCACGATCTGTCCCACATTTGGCCAGTAAAAGTGGGGGGGGGGGGGGGGGGGGGGGGGGGCTTCTCTCTGCCATTTTCACGGGCCAGCTAGCTCCCTCACACCATCTTCTGCACCTTCTTTCTCACAGCTGCTACTTGGATTTTCTGTGCCTTTACAACGTTGGCTTGCACAGGGCCATCCGGGCTGTGCTGGTCCTCCTCATGTGATTCTTTCCGCTAAGTCCCCAGGCTAACCTCCATTCTTTCAGCAGCTTCCGGTCCTAATGCCCAGGAGAGAATAGCCATGGCCCACCTCGTGTGTGCCAGCCTCCTTATTAGCCCAGCGCTGACAACTGGCTGCTTTGGCAAACCTGTGCTCCCTGATCCAATTGGCAAGGTGACATGGGTTACTGCGAGGTAGCCCCTCCGTGCTGTGGCCAGTGGGGACATTTGAGGTGCACTTGCCCCACTGGCCACAGGTAACACGCACGACACAGATAATACGCACAACCTGTTAACCAACTGACATGGGAATGAGAAAGGACGTGGCTCCACGCGGAAGACGCGCCGCCGCCCTGCAGTGCCCTCGGCAGCACCTGCACCCACGTCTGGCAGAGCCTGCCTGGCCCTGCTTCCGGCTGCTGCGGCTCTCCGCTTCAAGTTTGGGCTTGAAACATTCAGAGAAGGCCCAGCCCTCACCCGCCAGGCCTGTCTGCTCGGTGCTCCAGTTTCCCAGCAGAAAAATCTGAATCTGCAAATGATTGCATTATGGGCTGGTGCTTTTTCAATATGTTTTATGAACCCATTATTATCAGGAAAATCAAGTGTTAAATGAAAATAGTGCCCCTCCCTTTCAGTGAATGTTTATTTTTCTTTTTACCTAGATAACAAAGAGAACCAGAAGAGCAGAGTCTGACAAAAAGACACGATGTTTGGTGATGTGGGTGCAGAAGTGCTGAGTGAGCGCCCGGGGTTCACTGACATGCACCTCTTTCTATGCGGCAGCAGGGGAGGGGATCTGCTGTTTGAATTTTGCCTCCAGAACTGCTGAGCACCTGCACCTCTTGAATGCCATTCAGAACTTGTAACCCAGGGGTTCTCAACCTGTGGGTTGTGACCCCTTTGGGGGTCGAACGACCCTTTCACAGGGGTCGCCTAAGACCATCAGAAAACACATATATAATTACATATTGTTTTTGTGATTAATCACTATGCTTTAATTATGTTCAATTTGTAACAATGAAATTGGGGGTCACCACAACATGAGGAACTCTATTAAAGGGTCGCAGCATTAGGAAGTTTGAGAAACACTGTCCTAACCAATAAGAGAACGTGTACTTTCAAGAGCGCAGCTCCATTGCGGGAGCGGGAGCATGCCTGGCCTCCTGCCCCTGGCCCGGGAACCACCTGAGAGTCTGTGCTCCGGGCCCCTCTGCAACCAGCTCTTTGTTCTGTGTTCTGCACTTGAGCAGCAAGGTCCTCGGAGGGAATCTGGAATGTCTATTCAGAACAACTCACAAGAGGGGAGAGTTGTAAACACTCTGATAGACAAGGTTTGTTGTAAATTAAGTTACCTTAAAGTGAGTACACTCTCGTGTTCCTCCTCCCCACTCTCGCAGCGCTGGGTCCTGCCCAAATGGATAGAGCTCTTTTTTTTTTTAAATATATTTTATTGATTTTTTACAGAGAGGAAGGGAGAGGGATAGAGAGTTAGAAACATCGATGAGAGAGAAACATCGATCAGCTGCCTCCTGCACACTCCCCACTGGAGATGTGCCTGCAACCAAGGTACATGCCCTTGACCGGAATCGAACCTGGGACCCCTGAGTCCGCAGGCCGATGCTCTATTCACTGAGCCAAACCGGTTAGGGCTACATATATTTTTTTGATAGACACATACTTCTTTTTTAAATATTTTCATTGATTTCAGAGAGGCAGGGAGAGGGAGAGAAGGATAGAAGCATCAATGATAAGAGAGAATCATTGATTGGCTGCCTCCTGCACGCCCCCCACTGGGGATCAAGCCTGCAACCCAGGCATGTGTCCTTGGCTGGAATGGAACGTGGGACCCTTCAGTCTGCAAGCCGACACTCTATCTACTGAGCCAAACCAGCTAGGGCCAAAATACATACTTTAAAAAATATATTTCTGTTCATGTCTTCTTTAAATTTTAGTTATTAGTTTTTGAAAAGTAATACATTCTATGGCGCACAATTCAAAGGTATAAAAGGGTAGAATGACGTCTCCTTCCTACTTTCTCCCTCAGCCTCTGGGTGCCCCTCCCTGGAGACAGCCAGCGTTTTCGCTTTCTCATGAATCTTTCCAGATATTTTATTTGTATACAAGCAAATATGTACATAAATTTTTTCTCCGTGTTAAACAAATTGTAGAATATTATACAGTTTTACACCTTTTTTTCCTGTTAATAATGCATCTTAGGTATTATCCATTATTCTTCACAGCATTCTATTATAAGAATGTGCCATGGTGCATCAGCTACTTTTGGACACTTAGGTCCAATGTTTTGCATGACAACTAATGCTGAGTGGATGCCCTGTAGCACACGTGTGAGTGATATCTGTAGGATAGACTCCCAGACATGAAATAGTTGGGCCAGTGCCAAATGGACCCATCCCTTCCCCAGGGGTTGTAGAAAATTGCATTCCCATAAATAATGTATGACTGGTTTCCCACAACCTCCTCAATATTCAGTGTTTATGGTTTTTTAAACACTGTTGTAAAAAATAATAATGTAAACGGAGCCATTTTGAAATGGAGTTGGAGCTGCCATCCAGAAGCGTTACCTTGCATGTCTTTGGATTTGGAATGTTAAAACTGGGCAAAATGCCCTGGCCTGGTTTCTCAGTGGTTGGAATATCAGCCTGCGCACTGAAGGGTCGCAAGTTCTATTTCAGTCAAGGGCACCCACCTGGGTTGCAGGTTCAATCTCTGGCCCTAGTCAGGGCGCACGTGGGAGGCAATCAAGAGATGTCTCCCTCACATGATGTTTCTCTTTCTCTCTCTCTCTCCCCGCCCCTCCCTCCCTTCCACTCTCTCTGAGAGCTCAATGGAAAAAATATCCTTAGGTGAGGATTAACAAGAACAACAACAAAAACACTGGGCAAAATAACCTTTGGACTGAGCCTAAAGTAACATTGTTTTCTAAGCAACTGTTTGCAAAGATAATAAGAAAGCAGATATGACTAATGGACTGAAAATTAGAAACTTTCTTTAGATTAACATCACTGCTAGCTTTCTGCATCCATAGAAATGTCTTCCTTTTATTGTAATTTTCCCCTTTTGTCAATTTAATTATTCCTCTTCCCTTTCTCATAAATACCCCTTGCCTTTGCCTCCTAATTGGAACACTATTTGAGTTTCTGCCTGAATCAGTGCTTCCCGAAGAGCTATTCCTGGGATCTCCAACACATTCTTGTTGCCTCTCACTTCTTTTTGGGTTAACACTGTCGATTTCATAGGTGAAAAATGTTGACCACTGTCAATTTGATAGATGAAAATGCTATTTCCATGTTTTTATTTTGTGTTCATATTCTAATTTGCATTTCTTAAATTTTGTGAGAGGTTGAGAACCTTTAATAGTAATTGTTATTTCCTATTTTTTGCGTAGTCCATTTATATACTTTCAACTATTTTTATATCAGGTTGCTATTCTTTTTTCTTACTGACTTATCAAAGAAATCTTCCCATTTTATCGTATCTTATCCTTGTTTATGATGTCTTTTTTTAAATTCCCAAATTCAAATTTTGGGTTTATAGTAAAATGTATCAATCTTTACTGGCTTTTAAAATTTTAATTATAATTAGAAAGGCCTGCCCTATGCTAAGATTAAACATTAATTCTCTTTTCTGGGGGAAATTTTGTAGTTTAAGTTTATTTAAATCTTTGATTGATATGGAATTTTTAAAAAATATATATTTTATTGATTTTTTACAGAGAGGAAGGGAGAGGGATAGAGAGTTAGAAACATCGATGAGAGAGAAACGTCGATCAGCTGCCTCTTGCACACCCCCTATTGGGGATGACTGGAACCAAACCTGGGACCCTTCAGTCCGTAGGCCGATGCTCTATCCACTGAGCCAAACCAGTTAGGGCTGGAATTTCTTGTGGAATAAGATGTGAGGTATTATTCCAGTTTTATTCTCTTCTGGATGGTTAACGCTGTGGATTGAATGTGTTCTCCCCAAAGTTCACATGCTGAAGCCCTAATCCTCAAAGTGATGGTGTTTGGAGATGGGGCCATTGGGAGGTAAATGGGTTTTATATGATGAGATTAGAGCTCCCAGGAGGAGCTTATAAAAGAAAGAAACAGAGAATCTCTTCCTCTGTGTGCACACACCAAGGAAAGACCCTGTGAGCACATAATCAGGAAGTGGGCCCTCAGCAAGGACCTGGCCAAACTGGCATCTGACCTCAGACTTCCCAGCCTGCAGGCCTGTGAGAGAATAAATGCTGCTGTTTCTGCCATCCAGTCTATGGTATTTGTTAGAGCAGCCCAAACTGACTTGGACAGTTGTTCCCACCACCTTTATCCTATACTTCACATTTTATGCATTTGGGACTTTTTTGGACTTTGTACCATAGATATGTTATTATGTCAGTGCCACTCTGTTTTAATTACTCTAACACTTATCACATGTTGAATGTCCCTACCCTGATTTTAAATATACTTTGTAAAAAATATAGTATTGTTGTAGTGTTCTTGGTGTCCCGGATCTGTCTCTTGCTTTAATAGTGTTTAGACGGAACAGACCCAGGGACACCCCTTCTTCCAGCCTCCAACCACTCTCCAGCGTCTTATCCAGTCACCACCTTCAGAACCACTTCTGAGACCAGCCAACACACTGTTGTTGTTTTTTGTTTTTTCTACCTTAACACCCTATTGCCGAACAACCATGAGCTCCCACATTCGTCAGAATTATTCCACCGAGGTGGAGGCTGTGGTCAATCACCTGCCCAGCCTGCATCTGCAGGCCTCCTACACCTACCTCTCTCTGGGCTTCTATTTTGACTGCGATGATGTGGCTCTCGAGGGTGAGGGCCACTTCTGCGAGTTAGCGGAGAAGCCAGGGCGCTGAGCGTCTCTTAAAGCTGCAAAACCAGCGCGGTGGCCGCATTCTCTTCCAGGACATGCTGAAGCCTCCCCAAGGTGAGTGGGTAAAACTCAGGACGCCATGGCAGCCGTCTGGCCTTGGAGAGGCACCTGAACCAGGCCCTTTGGAGCTGCAGGCCCTGGGTTTTACCCGCAGCCCCTCATCCTGTGACTTCCTGCAGAACCACTTCCGGGCGAGGAGGTAAAACTCATCAAGAAGATGGGCCACACCTGACTCACATCTGCAGGCTGCGGGCCCCAGGCTGGGCTGGGCGAGGATCTCTTGGAAAGGCTCACCCTTGAGCCTTTGGAGCCCAGAGGCCTTTGAGAGGCCCCTCTGCATCCCTATGTCTGGCTTTTACCTGAGCCTCTTCCCGAAACTACTAGCCATTCTTTTAACCACCCTGAAGCCCTCTCCCATGCATTGGACCAAATGAAACAATAAAGCTTTTTGCAGAAAAAATAAATTAGTATTGTTGCAAGCAACAGAAATAGATTCTTAAGCAAGATAAAGCATTTAACTGGAAGGCTGTTGGGGTAGCTCTTGGAATCAAAGGTATTAAATTGGGAAGGGCAGCATGTCAACTCCAGAGAATTCCATTGGTAGAACTTCTCTCCAGAGTGTGTCATCAATGTGACTGGGTTTCTGGGTCACTGTCTTCAACTTTCAAATTCTTGAGCTAGAGGTGGGCTTTCCTCACTTAGGTCAGGTGTCTTGACCACAGGGTCAATCAGCTGTGACTGGAATGCTGCGTAATTACAACACAGAAGAGGCCACCTCGTGGTCACAGGGAGAAGGAAGTTACCCTAGTTAATGTCTACTACAAATTTGAATTCTTGACACTATCCTTCTCTGAATCCTCAACTTTGCTAATATGTAAATTTTTATATTGGAAAGTACGTGTTCAGACCTTTCTTTAAGGCAGCTCTCCAGATCAGAAACAAAAAAACTGACTCTGAAGCTAAAAGCCAGACTGGTGCAGTGGTTACTCCTGCCTTGGGGGTGTTAGCTGATCTCAGTAACTAAGATACTCGAACCTTAATTTGGCAAGAAAAAGACAGAGGATGAAGGACAGGCCCATACAATATAGGAAGTATAGCTTAGAAGCCCACCCCCACCCTCCACCTCCAGGAAGCTGGAACCCTTTCAAGAGTCCCCCAGAAATATGGACGGGAAATAATTCTCTCTCTGGCAATGGGAGAACAAAGGATGAGGCAACTGTCTCCCTGAGTTCATGATCATGCACCTCCGTGCTGCTCTGGAGTTCAGATGTCTACTACTGATGTATACTTAAGTCCTGTAAACCAAGAAATTCACATCAAGGTTTTCTGGGTTGGTAACCGCTGGAGGAGTTTCAGATACAAAAACTCTTCCCAGAAAGTATATATCCACAATCCAGGCTACCTTGGACTGGCAAGGAGTCCTGATGAACACAAGCTTACACTCCAAAAGTGTAAAACGTATACAAAAGAGGCCACCAGGAAGGAACGAGACATAAAAGTTTAACCACTGAAATGAAACACATCAGAATGCTACTCTGGCAAAAATCTGTAGCTACAGAAAAACCTCAAAGTTGTGCCACTAGTTAGTCAAAATCATCTTGAGATAACCCAAATTCAGTAGGATATTATTTTAAAGCAGTTGTATGATCTTTGGAACATGAAAAGATACAAGATCTCATCAGGTTCAGAGCTCTTGAGTTTTGCCTAAAGACATTTCCATACCTGAGGATTTCATCAAAGGGTACTTAGAGAAAAAGACAAAAACTTATCTTAATAGTCAAAGATACGCAAAGTCCAATTTTGTTATTAACCTCAGTGGGATATGCAGACGTCTCTGAGAAGTTGGGAAAAGTAGATAATGCGTACAATTTGGACCTAAAGGACCTCGGTTATGGGGCTACTTCAGAATACTTTCCCTCTAACCCTGATGTTTCCTTCCTGGGTAGGAAATAATGTAGTGTCCCACTGGGCTTTTCTCTGCCCTCTATATTTATTGCCACAGCCCCCACTTCCCACCCCTGGGGTGGGGGGCAGACGAATAACTTGATAAATTTGGTAAGAAAAATGGGCATGCTCTTCCTCTTGTTAGTCAGTTGTCCATAAAGGACATATATTTTGTCCTACTCCTCCAGGGGCAGGCCTTCCTTTAGGCCTTGTTTTGGGGGCATGTCTGGCTAAATCTTGGCTCAAGTCTTGTCCTCTATCCATTTTCAATCAGTCATAAGAAATGAGTTAACTGCCTTGCTCAATAGGAACCTGTTTTTCAACCTTGAAATGATTTAGAGGACTAGAATAATGATTTGAGACCTTTATGAGTGAGTCAGTGAAAGTGGTAAGGCGAGGGCGCAGAGGGAAAAGTGTCCCAGGCTGGTGAAACAGCATTTACAGGAGGACTGATGCAGCTCAGTGGGACTGCAATTGGACTGTGAAATGAAGAGGTCTCAGGTAGGCCTGGCGGGGTGGGCCCGAAGAGGCCTGCTGAGGAGTTGCAGAAGTGTGCTAGGATGTGCTATCACTCATTCATCCATAAAACAGTTTGTGCCTGCCGTTTTAGGGTGCTGGGGAACTGTGTCTAAGGTTTCAGAAAGGAAGAGAGAGGGAAAGACAGAAACATCAATGATGAGAGAGAATCATTCATCAGCTGTCTCCTGCATAACCCTCTCCAGGGACAGCCTGCAATATGGGCATGTGCCCTGACCCGGAATTGAACCATGACCCCCTTCCTGCTGTATAGGTCGATGCTTAACCACTCACCCACACCAACTGGGCTGAGAAATACTTTTGGAGAGTTACTTGCTGTTAAAAAAATAAAACAGGGTAAAAGGATTGGAGTGATGAAGGAAGGGGCTGCCACTTTATTATTTATTAATTTGGGGGGGGGGCTACTTTAGAAATGGTGGTAGAAATATTTGAGCTGAATTAGAACAAGAAACCAAAATCTACATAAAAAGCATACAGAGCAGAGGTAACAACTCATGCAAAACCCAAGGGTGGAATGAACTTGGTGTGCTGCAGAAGGGCACAGCCAGACGCAAGGGGATGGAGAGAACAAGAGAGAAGGTGGTGTGAGATGATGTGGCAGGGAATAGAGCTGCCATTCTGCAAACTCAAGGGTGCAACATTTCACACCTCATCATTTTCTTTAACTTAAGAACTGACTCTGAGCACGATCTCACCCAACATCTGTCATGAGAGGATCTGTCACCTATCTCGCTGGGGTCTCACATAATCCTAGAGTTTGGGGGGCCCTCAACAATGAGGGCTGAGCTGAGCTGCTAATATTCACAGGTTGAAACCTCTAGAAAAAGGCAACTGTAGGCTCAGGACCCAGGCCTTCTCGTGAGCTGCTGGGCAAGTCTTAAAACTTTAGCCTCTTCTAGGGCAGGTTGAGGCTGGGGCAGGCTGCAGGGCCTGGGAGATCCACGCTACTTCCAGTTTTCTCTCTCAGGGCCCCAAAGTCACTCGTACTCTCCCTGCCCCAGCCAAATCCCTTAGAGCAGGCAAGGCTTCCGGAAAACAAAAGGCATGGCTCAGTGGTTGAGCCTCCACCTATGAACCAGGTCACAGTACATGCCTGGGTTGCGGGCTTGATCTCCAGTGGGGGGCATGTGGGAGGTAGCCAATTGATTCTCTCTCATCATTGATGTTTCTTTCTCTCTGAAATCAATAAAAATATATTGAAAAATACACCAAAAGGCAGGTTGTCTGTGCTGCTTCTACTTCCTACTGGGTAACTCAAACCCTCTGAGGTAAAGGAGCAAAAAGGCCTTGCTATTTGCTCAAACTGAAACTGGGCTGGGGCACTAACTGCTGCTCCCATATTTCAGACCCATCACTCTGCTGCAGCGTGGAGTACAGAGGCAAGGAGGGTCGGAAACACAATTTCTGCCCTAAGGACATTTCAGTGGTGACTGTGTCTAACTTCATGGCTACCTTCAGTCAAGTGAGGGGATTTCTGTCCCAGTGACGGGCGGGGGCTCTGCACTTTCCCAGGCTGCACTCTGAGTCACAGTGCCAGTGTGGGAGGGCAGGAATCTTTTCTCTTTGCTTCTGCACTGAGAGTTCTCATTTCAAAAGACCTTAGAATTACTGCTGACTCCATCCTTCCAGCACAGAGTTCAAAGTAAAATAAATGAGATTATTTTTTTATTGGTTAGGAAAAATCTAATCGTCTGAGTCATCACTCCTAACACCCACAGCTAAGGGTGTGTCTGGCAGCTTAGAAACTCAAAACATGCCAGGTGTGGCCAGGCCAGTGCACCTGTCTGGCCCTGTTAGGTCCTGCTGACTTTTCAAGCTTGGAGATATTCCCTCTCAACTCTGCATCTCCAGGCTGACCCTCTGCCTCTCGGCTCCACAGACAAACTGCCATGGGGACACTTCAGTGAAAAGACAGCTTTCCTGACCAAATGTACTACCTTTCTTGAAACTAATCCTATACCCCCAAATTCGTCAGATCTGTCATACCCTTAAGTCACTCAGGCTGGTAATCTTGTCGCCTTGAATTTTCTGGTCCCTAGATCCCCTACCCATTAGGCTGTCAAAATGTGGGTTCTGTGAAATGGCCAACTCTAATATCACCCTGAGAGGACTATACAGGAGAGCTGGGAGCTACTTTCCTACTGTGATCTTTCTGTAACTACTTCCAACCATCAAATAATTGTGAGGCTAGTCGGCATCACAAGACCTTCAGAGCAAGGAGAACAGTTAATTATTTCATTTCAAAGGTTGTGCCATGTTGGAATAAAGCATATTTTTGAAAAGCAGAGAGCAAACTGCTACAGATCCTTTGTTCCAACAGAGTCTGTAGGGACATCCAGAGAAGGGGACATGCTTCGGCTGATACCTTAAACAATAACTTCACTAGACAGAAACCTCAAACTTATTTTGATGTTCTATGCTGAAGTTTACAAAATATACACACTCATTTCAATTTTTTATTAAAATACTTTTTTGTTCATAGGGACAACCAAAGGAAAAAGTACATAATTTTGTATGTTGTAGATCACGTAAAATACAACAAACAGAGGCTCATGGGAATGCAGAATAGATTTAAAAATATTCAAAGAAGCTTTAATAAAAACAAACTTTAAATATGTGGCTTATTTATATGTTTACCTCATTTTTCAGAAGTTTCATTTCTATTCTCCATTTTAATGCTACTGTGATTTATAAATAATTGTTCAAATAGTCTAACATCTCATAAATTTTTGTTTTCTGAAACCTCGGAAATCGTATTCTAAATGAAGGCCTCTCCTTTACAACATTCTATGTAAACAAAGACTTTATTTGAATTACCATTTGATTTGGTGCCACTATAATTTCAGTAATAATTAGATGTTATTAGAAGATGGGGCAGAAAAACCTGCTAGCAAGGACATGTTTTACTATAGGAAAGAACCTTTTATATATGGCTTTTATAATGCCTACTGATTTAAAATTTAGTGTTTTTTAATCTAGTCATAAAAAAGGTAAGAACCTAATTTTTCATTTAAAAGAAAAATATTTTTACCAGGGCTTCTGTATGGTAGTGAATTGTGCTTAGTAGAATGGTAATAGAAGGTCTACATTTTAGTGGTGCTACTTGCTTCCCAAATGTTATACTTTTAATTTGAAAAAAATATTGTTATTCAAAACCTGAAATAGAATGTTTCAGGTGAACTCTGTGTTTCAACACCTTCATAATCCAGAAAAATTAAGCATTACATTTAGGGATAATTTCTATTGGGAGAAAGAGAATATGAAAAATCAGTTAAAACATAATATGGGTCAAGAAATTATCTTCCCAATGTAAGGGGGAAAAGGTAAAGTACATTTAAAATTTTAATGATGAAGACCTAAAAATGATGATAAATGCAGTTTTAAAAAGTTTGTTACTGTATTTAAGAAAACATTAAGCATGTTATTAATAAACTCAGAAGTATTCCTCCATTCACAGATAAATATAAAATTACTTTGAAAAACTGCAAAGTTGAATGAATCAACAGGCTACAGATTCCTTTAAAATTTTCTTAAGTCCAAGAAAACCTTCACCTTTTTTGGTATTAATGAAGAAAGGGAGCTAAAATGTTTTCAAGGCACTTTAAACAGAGGCATTCTAGGTACAAGTAAGAAAAGGATATCCCCAATGTCTTCCTATTAAATTCATTATCTAAATTTCAACTTTATAAAAAAGCTAAAGTACCTTGAGTATTCATTAGAGTTATCTGAAAGAGCAGAAAAGATATTAAGGTTTCCAACTTTATGAGGATAGTTCATAGTATTACATATGATCTTGTAACTAACTACTGTTCAGATAATGAATACAAATACAAAGTGTCTAACAGCATCATCTATTTTTATGTAGTAAAATATTTAGACATACAAAGGTATTCCTAAAAAGTTATGTGTAATTCAAATGTGTCCTATTTGAGAAATTAATAATTTTGTAAAGTTAAGAGTCTCTGTAATATAAATATGTTCTAGATGCTTGAAGATTGCAAAGGCACATACTAGCTAAGCTTATCTTTATTGAAGCATTATATAAAAAGATGACAAAATGTTCTGTAGTGTATTTGAAGTTAATATTATCTTGAACAAAGATTTTTTTGTTTCAAAATCTTAACCTCCTACTGTATATTTAATAAAAACATTTGATCTAGATATAAACCTAAAAAGATTACAAAGTAACAAAATAATTAATGTAAATAGTTTCACGTTTGTTTCCTGTTAGAATCCCCAGTATTTTCGACCTTCCCAATTCATACCCATGAGTTCTCTTCTCTAGCCCCTCCTATCACTCATCCATAGCAGAACGTGGCTGTGTGTGCTGAGGCCGAGTGGGCTCAGGCTTTGCCTGAGCACAGCTTCATCTTTCATCTTCGCCTTCTGTATAAGGGACAAATTGTTTCTTTGCTGCTCTTCTCGGAGTCTGACCTGGCAGTCATTTCCCATTCCCAGTGCTCTTCAAGCTGGTACCTTAAGTGAGAGAAATGCTTGAACTTCCTAACGATTTATTCTAGCAGTATATTTACTGTGGTTTCCTGGGTGTGCCCTGAAATTCTTGATAAATATTCTTCATTACTACCTACATCAGCACTTTGGGCAGGGGGATGGAAGAGAAGGAGAAACCTTCCCTAAAGTATGTGTATTATAGAATGGATTCCACTATGTAAGAATTTTAAATTGTAAAACATAGGAAGTATTTACTTTCTAAAACCAACATAAAAAGGTTTGAAATTAAGCTTTTTATGGCGATTTTAATGAATTCTCAGGGTAATGCATTGAGTATCTACACTATTTATAGAACAGATAAACAAGGCACAGTAAAGAATGGCATACAACTATAAAAATTCAGTGTCCTAGTAGTACATGAAGAAATCATAACTTATGCTAACATGCTCTAACACTTCCAACACAAAAGGTTTTTGGCATGTTAGAAGAAAATGACATCAGGCTTTCTGTTAGAAACCTCAGCTCTTTCAAGTATTCTCTGTGCAATTGCTTCTCATGTGACCAAAGCTGACATGTATTTTTACGTTTGTTTCCCATTAGAATCCCCAGTATTCTAATGGGAAACAAACAAGAGAAAGGGCTTATTGCTGGTGGACAGTAAAATCAATATGAGCAGTTATCACAATTTAAAACATTGCTGAATTTGACATACTTTAAAAGCAACTCAGTCCAAATTCTTCACATCTTCTTAATCTGCTGGCATTCTGATGCAACCAGCAGACATCAGTGAATAGCTTTTCGTACCTTTCTTTTTGATTCAATTGCTTTGGTTTCCTTTTTTTTGCTTTCTTTAAAACATGCAGTTCATACATTTGACAGTTTTACTACCATAGTCAATACATTCTGGACCAATACACTCGCAGCAGGCGTTATGGAACCAGCGATATTTGGATGCCCCCATGGACTCACAGGATATTTTACATTGATGTATGGACATGCAGTCATCAAAATAAACCACTGTACACATGTGTTCTGAAAAATAAAAAATTAAGATTTCAGAGCAAGAAATAATAAAATGCTTTAGTACTTAGCTGGATGTTATTAACAATTATTTTATCTTAGTTCTCTTACTGCTAGTCTGCACAGAACAACAGATGAAGTATAGGAAAAAAGATCTCATTTGTTAACTACATGGAGAAGAAAGCCAGAGTCTCCCACCCCAGCTGAAGAACGCAAAGGGCTTACTTAGTCACTTTGTTAGGTTTCAGATTTTGATCTGAAAGTTAGATTACTGGGCTTAACAACATGTGCCTTTTAAACTGGACATTTCTGATAAAATTTCCTATGAGAGAATTTTACAACTAAAAGAGGTTTGAAGAATACTATTCTAAAGTTATACAGAGAATTTATAATAAAATAAAACAAACTTAAGTAATTCAAATGATGATGAATGACTAGCAATGCTTGGTATAATTCAGCATTAGCTATTAAACTCTTAAGTCATATTAAGCAGACTGGGCATTGGCAGTGTAGTTGTAACTTTCTGATGTTAGTAAAAACTAAACTGACTTGAAATTAAATCATTCCAAGGTTTGATACACTTGTCTTAAGATATTAATGAAATACTTCAAAACACTGATATGTAGTGTCCAGATTCTCAGATGTTTGTTGTGCGAGTTTTGTTTAGTTGTGTGTATTTTCCCCCAGGAAATGTCTGGAACACTGCAGTCCTCAAACATGTGGTTGTCTATGTTGTATTGGCATAATCAGGGACTTGTACAACCAGCAATAGCATTTGAGTAAGTTCTATCAGTAAGCAATATTTTCAGTTATAAGGTTTCAAAAATGTAAAAATGGATTTAAATTTGCTGAATGTGCCGAAACCGGTTTGGCTCAGTGGATAGAGCGTCGGCCTTTGGACTGAAAGGTCCCAGGTTCGATTCCGGTCAAGGGCATGTACCTGGGTTGCGGGCACATCCCCAGTAGGAGATGTGCAGGAGGCAGCTGGTCGATGTTTCTCTCTCATCGATGTTTCTAACTCTCTATCTCTCTCCCTTCCTCTCTGTAAAAATTCAATAAAATATATTTAAAAAAAAATTTGCTGAATGTAAGGACTGAACCTTAAGTCACTGTAGCTTTAGTAATTGCTTATTGTATTATTTTAGATGCTAGCACTGTATGTGTTGTGCATATTCTGATTTTATTAAAATAAAAAGTTGAACTGCAGATTCAAAAAAAAGAGAAAATACTTTTCTTACTATTAACAATTTCTAGTCCTGCTTTCCAAGCAACCACTTTTGATTGTTTCAATTTAAGTTCTACTGGTGGTTAACCCCATATGACTACCTAGGTAGGAGGATTTATTTATCTGAAATAAATAAATAAAGGACAATACAAACCATTAATAGAAAGTATATGACTAAAGGCTAAGTTATTTTAAAGAGCCATTTATAGAACTGATAAATCACCAGGGGTCTGAATAATAAGGGAAGGCTTAATGGCCAAAAACTGGACTTGTATTAGGAAGAATTAAAAGCAAAGCTACCATGTAACAAAATAAGGAAAGTCACAAGGAGATGAGTGTAGTGTGCACAGGGATGGAGTGGAGGCAAGTCAGACTGCAGTGGATAGTTCGCATCAGAAGATAGTAGAACCACCACTGGCTCCAGAAGATGGGATCTGGTTAAAGAGGGAAACTGAGGAGACTGGCAGAGCACTATGCCAGGCAAACTACAGGGGTCACCAGTGAGCCTGTCGGGTGGGGAAGAATTTAAATCTCCAAGTGATTGGTGCCTACCAAACTCACTTCGTTATTTATTCTACTAGTATTTATTGAATATCTACTAGGAAATAGCTATTAGGGAGTCAAAGAGTAATCAGAGAATTCAAGAAACTAAGTAGAAAATGTTAGACCTATGAGTTAACAGATGACAAATCAAACTGTAAATGTGGGAGGAGTAGGAAGTGGCTCACTCTACCTGGGGGGAGGGGCATCTAGGGAAGGTGTCACAGAGGAGAAACTTTAGCTCTGTCTTGCAGGATAATAACCTTCCTGATTATTATTTCATGAATTTAAATAACCTTTGAGAAAATTTTATGAATTATTATTTAATATCTATTATGTTGATTATTTACATTATTATCATGGGGAAAATGGTAGCAAGACACATTCCATTCATTTATGATATCTTCCATAAGAATTTGTCTTATGGAGTACTTCAACTTAAAAGGAAATAAGAATTCTTACTTTGTGTATGATTAACAACTGCTGTTTTGCCTTTACTATCAATGGCCAAAGTTCATACTATTTTAGACAGGTAGGATTGACTGGGAAGGCACACACACACACACACACACACACACACAAAAAGCACAAATTATACTGTTTATGCATAATTCACCTCAGTTTGAGAAATGACTGCATTTCTCATAATTGCCTTATTCTTCCACAATAAAACTGTAAAACTTTTTATTTGAAAATATCATAGACTTTAAAAGTTATGTGCCTTTTTCATTCCAAAATAAATGTATGACCTATCCTAACAAATGTTCTTTAATATGTTTCTCAAAGTTGTATATGTCATTCTTTCCTTTAGTTTCCCTTCTGACCAATATTACTCACGGAGAACTGGATGCGGTTAATTTATACCTGGAAATTAGATGTCTGTAATATCATCTTGTTTACAAGGAAATTTAGCTGATAGATAACCTGGCATCATTTGTGGTACCAAGGCTATCATGAAAATCTGATTTCTAAGGACAGTTTGAATGTTATCTGATGGTGAGCAATACTGTAGTAAGCATCTCTGTTACTATCTTATGAAAAGAACAATTAAAATCTAACACAAATATCAAAATTAGGACCATGTATCCTATCACCTACTATAGCCTCTATCACTGCGTGTATGAAGGACTTGTGACAATATGCTTGACATGCCTCCTTATCTACTCAGGGATTTGTGGTTATTAAAATCCAGAGTTTACTTAAGAGTATACAAACTCAAAACCAAAAAGCTACTTTAAAAAGATAACCTTAATATAGGCTTCACAGACCACAAAGAAAGTGAGGGGGCAGGATAGGAAAAGTCAACTGTTGGCAATAATTACCTTTGTCACTGGAATAAGGTGCGTGAACATTATTGCTGGGAACAGACACATTTTGGTGGTGTGGCTGGTTTACAGTCTCTAAAAATGAAACCAGATTCTCATGATGTGAAAGTTCTTCAGCAACAGGGAAGGAAACGATGTTCCAGTTCAGCTGAGTGTCTCCTTCGGTGAGTGCCCGGAAGAGAGAAGGGATTGGCTCATGAAGCTCCTCCACTGTGCTCTTTGAAGTGGGAGGCGTGTCGCTATAATTTCGAGGATTACACATACCTGGGGGTGTGAGGGGCAAAGAGAATAAGTTTACTCTTTTCACTAATTGTAATGTCTTGAATTCTTGTTAGTTATTGCCCTGCAATCAAAGCTCCAACATATTAAAATTATGTGACGTCTAGCATTATACATATTTTTCTAGCTTTTGTTGCTGTTGAGAGGGACTTGAAGAGATGACACATCAGGATCATCACTGAGTGCCCATACTTGTTTTCTAAGTACCCATCCTCCACTAAGAGGAACCAGAAGTCCTTGGAGAAAAGAATGATTCTAGGGATGGATCCTGGAAAGTACAAAAGGACCCTTTGCGTGCCAGAAAGTAAAGAAGGGTGGGACATGTTAAAAGCACAGGAGGCAACCAGAAGGGGCTCCCCCACTGGCCAAATTGATAATTTACCACTAAAATAAGTAATGACAGAAATGGATTACCACTTTGTGAATAAAATAGAAATTGATGAGTCCTTATATTATAAATAAATGAATGAGGACATGGAGGAGAATGGAAAGCTCTTCCTTTTACTTGAGTGCCAACTGATAAATGTGGAAGGAATGAAGGAAATAAAACAGTGGTTCTCAACCTTCCTAATGCCGAGACCCTTTAATACAGTTCCTCATGTTGTGGTGACCCCCAATTTCATTGTTACAAATTGAACATAATTAAAGCATAGTGATTAATCACAAAAACAATATGTAATTATATATGTGTTTTCCAATGGTCTTAGGCGACCCCTGTGAAAGGGTCGCGCCCTACAGGTTGAGAATCGCTGAAATAGAAAATCACCATTTGGCAACCATCATAGAAGTGTATGATTCAGATGGAAGTTGTCAATGGATGGTAAGACCAGTGGGTGGAGGTTTGATGAGGAACATATTGATGTACTCTTAGAAAACTCTCTACACAACACTAATTGATTACAAAGGGGTTAATTAATGTGGAAAAATCTGGCAGACACCAGTGTAACCAGGAGATGAAGGTTAGCATCGCCAGTTATGGGACAGTTTGGTGTTGTGTGTCCCTTAATGTCCTGCATATCTTCATTTCGGTGATAGTGTTGCCAAGAATGTGTGACTTAAGTATGATCATCAGTCAACATTAGGTGGATCAAAACTGAGGATCATCCTACGTAACATAAAGTCTGTAGTCATTAAACCATCAAGGGAAAGACTAAGAGAATGCTTCAGTTGAATGAGTCTGAAGAGATAGACAACTAAATAGATAAGATCCTGGACCAGAAAGGAACAAGAGATACTGTTGAAATGGTTGGCAAAATATATATGGGGTTTGTGATTGGGAAGATTATATGCTAGTTATGTAGGAGAATGTCCTTGTTGTTGGAAAATACAGACTGGATTATTGAGTAATGATGGGACATCATTGGTCAAGCCTGCTTTCCAAACGTTCAAAAGAAATGAATGGTCATGGGGGTGTGTGCCCATAAATGTGTGTGTGAAATGTGTGTGTGTGTGTGTGCGCGCGCGCGCGCATGCAGGGAAAGGGAGAGAGTCGGGGTACTAAGTAATGGAGCAAATTCATTAATGTTAATAACTGGGGAATCAGGGTGAGGGGTAAGTGAGTCTTTTTACCCTTCTGGCAAATTTTCTCTACATTTGAAATGATCTCAAAATGACGTCTTTTAAAAAGTATTTTTAAAAAGAGAAAATGGCAGGAAAAAATAAGAAATGGTGACCATAGAAACTTCTTAAAGGAATCTTGCTATAGAAGAGAGAGCTGTTTAACCAAACCCGGCTTTCGAGCTGTCCCAGCTGACACTATGTGGAGTAGAAAAGAGCTACCCCAAAGAACCATGGCCAAAATGCAGGTTTGAGAGCTAATTAAGTTATTATTATTGTAAACCACTATGTTTTGGGGTAGGTTGTTTATAGTAGCAATAACACTGAACAGAGTTCTCTGGACTTCCTTTTGTGAATATTGTATTTTTTAAAAAAGATTTTTAATTAAGAGGAGAGATAGAGAAACATTGAACTGAGTGCAAAACATCTATCGGCTGCCTCCTGCACCACCCACCACTGATCAAGCCTGCAACCCTGGCATGTACCCTGACCAGGAATCGTACTGGGAACCAATGCCCAACCGAGACACATAGTCCACGCAGTAGTATACTTTTAAAGACTAAATTATGTTTCATTCTTGCTTAGCATCTATTAGGTCAAAGTGGAGTTTTTCTTCTTTCCTAGATTAAAAGTTTGAAAAGTTAGAGGAAATTTATAAATTCCTATATTTTATAAACTTAGAAGGAAAAACCATCTCATGTGTTTTCCACATTTTAGTTGAAGGAATATGCCAGAACCGAGGATAACAAGGTTGTGTGCGTGCTCTTTGTAAAATCTTTCAATATGCCTGAATGTTTATGATTTAGGTTGTGTGACAGAGTCATGGATTAAATGATCAAATATGATTCCTATGTTCATAAAGGAGGAAATATGCCCAGTTAAATTAAATGATTTGTCCAATGTTATATAATCTAGGACTAGAGCCAAGATTATGATGCAGCCTGATTTCGTGTCCACTTCTCTGATAATAAGTTGAATAATACTTAGAATATTTGTTTATATAAATGTACATGGTATATTCTTTCAGATTCTATAATTAATGAAAATTAGTAATCAGAGATAAAAAGGCAAACAACTTAGTTCAACAGAAGAATTAACTCAACATCTGCTGAGACTTTAAAGAAACTCCAGTGGTCATTACAGATTTCATTGCATTAAAAAAAAACTGTTTTGGAGTTTTGTGCATTTAATAAACTTAGGTAAAAAATGATTCTAATTTAACTCTCAATACACTGCATTAAAACCTATAAGCATGAAGTAAATGTGTGCCAGGTAACAGTTTCTGTGGCACCCTCCATTGCCTGCCTGAAGCACTCTTCAAGTTCTGTATTTTTTTGTGGGGGCTATCCTACTGGAGGGAGGAGTCACCTTTTAAAATTTCTGTAAATTCTTTAGTTGTCCATATTCATTATGTACAATGGGTCAATTTCTGTGGAGAGTTACTAACCACCCACAGTTTAAATCAGTTAATGAAACATCTGACCATTATCCTGATGTTTATCACTGTTACAGAGCTTTTCTTTAGTTGACTAGAGAGTTTATTTTTGGAGCTCTCCTTTCTTTTCATGATCATTTTCTTGAGATAGTTTGTTACTTAGTGGCATTTTCACACAACAACAAAATTTAAATACCAATTACACTAAAAATTTTAAAGAAAGTGGCTCTGCATATGACAGTCAGGGAGGCCAAATAATCAGGAAACAGATGGCAACAATTGAAAAGGCAAGCATTTCAAATCCTTTCAGTACACAGAATTCTAATACTATTTCTTTCTCTGTCTTTTAACTTTATTTTTATTGTTTACATTATTACAGATGTCCCCATTTTCCACCAAAAAACAAAACAAAAACAACAAAAACCTGTGGTAGAGATCTAGGTTCCAAAATCCATGGGATTTGAGGAATACATTGGATGGCAGGGATGAAAATGAACTGTAGTGGCTCCTCTTGCCTTAAGAGAAAGTCAGAAAAGAGAAACTAATTTTCTTGTACAAGGCAGTTGGAGGACAAAGCTTGGTAGACAACATATGAGCTGAAAGTCCACAGCTAAACAGGAAGGGAAGGCTATACTCTAATGTGGGTCCTTTCAGAGGTCTGTGCACCACCCATGAAAAGTATGGGGACTGTTTCAACTTAGAAGGGAGGAGTGGCCACAGGCTTGCAAAGGACATCAAAAAAGCCTAAATTGGAAGAGAAATGCCTACAAGGGAAAGAGTATTGCTGTACAAAAGAAACTGAAATATCTACATTTTATCCTAGAAAATAGAAAGATTAACTGAATTTAAAATGAAAGATTAAGTTACATTATAAACTCACTCAAAATTTAAAACTGGTATTCAATCCTTAAAGGACAATAATTTTTTTTAAAGGTAACTAGCTCAGAAAAACACAAGTTGCTTCTAAAATTGTAGAGATATGAGCATGTGTAGTTATTCTTACTCAGTAGAAGAATTACAGACCTCCTTTCCTAGAAGTTGAATGGCACTGTTACCACTGTGGGATGGTTAAAATACACACACACAACACACTCACACACACACACATACACATGTTATTTTAGGCAATGCTATAAGTGCAATGCAATTGTGTGTTTGGCATCCATGTTTAAATTAAATGCTTACATATGCATATTAGGGGTTAATATGCTTATTTCCCTTTTTGCTTTCATTGTACATATTAAATTAACTTACATTTATTGATGTAAAATAATTCAAAGCTTCTTTTAGTTGACCTGACATAATAAAAAATAATTATAGCCATCAAATGCACAGAATAAACTGTTCATCTTGGGAGAATAATACATTAAGAATTCATTTATTCACAGTCATAAAACACTTCTATGTGCTGGAGTACCTTTTATGTGCTAGATACTATACTAGCTGTTAGAAATACCAAGATTAATCTAAGACTACAGAGGAAAAGATACTTCTGTCCTGGTTCTCTCAGAATTCACTACAAAACAGTGAGGAAGAACAAACTGAAACACCAACTCCACCGTGGAAGAATATAAGAGCGAAATGTAACGGATTCAGCAGTCTCCCTCCCAAGCAAATGCAGCCACAGACTTCTGGGAAGACTCAGGAGCTGGAGACACCAGGTATTATTGCAGAGGCAAGCTTATTTGAGAATAGTTATGCTTCCACGACCCTGTCTCCCTTCTCCACAACTACAGGAGATGAGAGGGCTATTCTTTACAAAAATTAAACCAAAGAAGCCCTGAACTAGAGAGTGGAGATGAGGATGAAAAGAAACAGAAGAGTAAATAACAGTATGCTGACATGGCCCCTCAGAAACCCAGAACATTTGCAGCCAGCCAAATCACTCCAGTTCCACCCCAGGCAAGAAACTCACCGGTCCTTCTCTGAAAAAGCTGGACAACCCTGAAGGGAAAGATCTATAGACTGTGAGATGGAGAGGGCTCCTCCGTGAACAAGCCAGCGCATCCTCCACTCACCTGAGAATGAGGCAAACTAGACTCCACGCCCTAAGTGACTAAGCCTGTGCTCACTTCGGCAGCACATACACTAAAATTGGAATGATACAGAGAAGATTAGCATGGCCCCTGTGCAAGGATGACACCCAAATTCGGGAAGCAAATTTTTTTTAAAAAAGGGACTAAGTTTTACATATGAATAGATGGCCCAGGATTATCAGACATTTGAGGAAATGGAAATAGGGCAAAGAGTAGAAGGAAAAACTTTAACAACAAAACTCTGTAATTATTAGTCCCAGAAAGATATATAACACAAGAACAGTATGTTCCCCAAAAGGGACATTCACAGAAGGGCTCTTGGAAATTAAAAATAAAAGTCAAAATTTTAAACATTAATACAAAGCCTGAAAGAAAAGGCAATCTCTCAGTACGTATATTCCAATACAAAAAAACAAATACTAGGATTATTCATTTAATAAATCAGTGTTTACACCATTATGTATCAAACTAGTATGTAATACTATTTTACTCAATGGGTTGTTAAATTACTGATTTAACTAGAAGTAGTGATAAAACTATATTGGAAAGATAAGCGATAAAGAGAGTTAAATCATCATCTACCATAATAAGAAGTCAATAGTTTCTAACATCAAAGAATCACGAAAACAACATAAGGATATTTAGAATTATAGAACAAATACAATACCGAAAAGATGAAAGTGGTTGTCTCTGGCACAGGATCAAAGGATTGGAAAAAGAAGCATGACACAGGCTTACTTTGGCATTGTATGCATATATCTAAAATATGTATGTATATCCCACTTTCATAAAAATAGACATTAATTTTAAAAGATTAATTTGGTGTCAATATGACACCATCCCTGTTATTAAAAAGTTTATACTCTATTAGAAAGGACATGCAAAATAACAAGTACAGTAGCACGTACAACATCACGTAACAGAAGCAATCTGAAGAGCACAGAGGCTCCAACTCTGTCAAATGAGGACGGTTCCTGAGACGAGACACCTGAACTTCAGTTTTAAGGACAGAAAAGAATTAACTGACCAGAGAGAGGATGATGAGTATTTCTCTAGCAACGGCCTATGTTAAGTTTTCTTTCTAAAACACAAATGGTGCCCGGCCAGTGTGGTTCAGTAGTTGAGCATTGATCCATGAACAAGAGGTCCCTGGTTTGATTCCTTGTCAGGGCACATGCCCGGGTTGTGAGCGCGATCCCCAGTATGGGCATACAGGAGGCAGCCGATCGATGTTTCTATCTCTCCATCCCTTCCTCACTTTCTAAAACAAACAAACAAACAAACAAACAAACCTACAAATGATAGCATTCCATAAACACACTTTTGCAACTTGCTATTTTTTTATTTAATACACTATGTAGACTGTTCCTCAGAAAACCTTAAAAACAGATTTTAGTTTCTGAAGGATCTTTTAGTGAAATCTTACATAAAGGAAGATAATCTATATTTTTTAACATGTTAAGTACTTATTTTTTATTTACAACTATAAGACATGCTTCTTATAAAAAATTCAACAGTGTAAAAAAATTAAAAAGTAAAAAAAAATCCCATTTTTCCTCCATTCCTACTTCCTAAGAATAAGCTTTTAATTTCCTCTAAGACCATTTTCTATAAAAATACAGATAAACAGGGTAAGGCAAAAGTAGGTTTACAGTTGTTCATATGGAAAATAATATAATAAAATACAAAAATAAACTCTTATGTACTCACAACTGTAAACCTACTTTTGCCCCACCCTATATGTAAATACCATCTAATAAAGCAAATATAAAATAATGTTCTATATACGTATTATGTTTTTTAAAAAACTGTTTTTATTGATTTGAGAGAGAGAGGAAGGGAGAGGTAGAGAGAAACATCAATGTGAGAGAGAAACATCGAATGGCTGCCTCCTGCAAGCCCCTCACTGGGGATTGAGCCTGCAACCTGGGCATGTGCCCTGACCTTTTGGTGCATACGACGATGCTCAACCAACTGAACCACACTAGCAAGGGCTACCTATTATATCTTATTTACACTCTAGTCTATACATTTATGTTTGTTAAAATTGCTTGCAGTCAGGACTCTCAGATAAGAAATATTAAGAAACTTTACTTCATGTCAACTTACCAACACAATCACAGCACTCATCCCAGAGGGTCCCAAGACACAGCATACATTCCTTGCAGCAGGAACAATTTCCTTCCCCAGGTCGGCACTGGCAGAGTTCCTACAAAGAGATGTTCAAATTTAAAATTCCAAATAATTATATTTAAAATTGTTGATTATTTGCAGTAAAAAACATACAATATTTGCATTTATAGTAATTTACTCTTCATATAATTTTTAAAAAATACCTTAAAAAGAAAGAAGAAAGAAGAAGAGGGAGAGAGAGGTAGAAACATCAATGATGAGAGAATCATAATGCCTGGTCAGTGTGGCACAGTGGCTGCATCAGTATGTATTCCCACCAGCAGTGTACTAGGGTTCTCTTATCTCCACATCCTCACCAGCACTTGTCATTTGTTGATTTATTGATGGTAGCCATTCTGGCAGGTGTGAAGTGATACCTCATTGTACAGTCAAACCTCAGTTCACGGAAAAAAATGTTTCTGTTTTCAAACAAAACTTCAGTTCTCCACCCGACAAAATCCAGCACCCATTTTTGATAAAAACTCTCAGCAAAGTGGGAATAGAGGAAACATACCTCAATATAATAAAGGTCATATATGAAAAACCTACAGCCAACATCATACTCAGTGGGCAAAAACTAAAAGCATTTCTCTTAAGAACAGTTACAAGACAGGGATGCCTGTTTTCACCACTCTTATTCTACATAGTGCTGGAAGTTCTAGCCATAGCAAGCAGACAAAAAGAAAAAATAAAAGGCATTCAAATTGGAAAGCGGGAAGTAAAACTGTTGTTATTCACAGATGACATGATATTGTATATAGAAAACCCTAAAGACTCCACCAAAAAACTAATAGATTTAATAAATAATTTAGCAAAGTAGCAGGATACAAATTTAACATCCCGAAATCAATGGCATTTTTATCCTATATAATAAAAGGCTAATATGCAAATTGACCGAACTGCGGAACAACAGTCACTATGACGCCCACTGACCACCAGGCAGATGCTGGGGCAGACACACAATGCAGGAGTGTTGGTCAGTGTGCTTCCACATCAGGAGCACTGCTCAGCCAGAAGCCTGGCTCAGGGCTGGCAAGCGCAGTGGCAGTGGCGGGAGCCTCTCCCGCCTCCACAGCAGTGCTAAGGATGTCTGACTGCGAAAGGGCACAGGCTGGGCTGAGGGACCCCCCTCCCCCTGAAGTGCATGAATTTCATGCACCGGTCCTCTAGTATACCAATAATGAACTCTCAGAGAAACTAAAAAACCAACACTCTCCATTTACCACTGCAACAACAACAACAAAATAAGATACCGTGGAATAAACTTAACCAAGGAGGTAAAAGACCCGTACTCAGGAAACTACAGAACATTGAAAAAAGAAACACAAGAAGATAAAAACAGGTAGAAGTATATACCATGTTCATGGGTTGGAAAAATTAACATCATTCAAATGTCCATATTACCCACAGCAATCTATAGATTCCAACACATCCCTTTTAAAATACCATGAGCATATTTCACAGATCTAGAATATACCAAAAATTTATATAGAACCAAAAGAGACCCTAAATAGCCACAGCAATCTTGAGAAAGAATAACAAAATTAGAGGAATCACAATACCAGATATCAAATTATATTACAAATCTATTGCATCAAAACAGCCTGGTACTGGCACAAGAACCAGCATATAGATCAATGGAACATAACAGAGACCCCAGAAATGATTATTGTTTTAAACCACTAAACTCTGAGGTGGTGAAAGCTAATTAATACAGCTTGCTTCATAATCGAAGATTCCAGGTAATTCCTTTAGCCCTTAACACCAGACAGACACTCCTAAACAAACCCAACTTAAAGGGAAATTCTGTAGCCACCATTGCCCACTTGGCTTTCCCTGGGTCATGAGAACTTAAACACAACACATAATATTTATCCCTATTAAATTCATCTTATTACATTTATATACTACTGGAGTCACTTCATCATTCTAAAATTCCATGTTTTTGTCACTGATATTTAATCATACTGATAATAAACACTGACATGTAATTCCTAATTTTTCTTCTCCCAAAGTCCCCTAGCTGTTACACAGCACTTTCAAGAATCAACACTTGTACTATTCTCTAACCATTTAATTAGTTTGATGTCAATGTATATCTGAGACACAATAAGTAAAAATTATAATATTTTAATACTGTGGAATTCTGTAGGGTTGGGCTGTTTTTCATGTATAGGTAACTTTGCTAGGTCTGTGAGAAAGAGAAGGACTAAATGGGCAAAGATTTTGTGAGAATTTCAGGTGCCTCATCACAAAACTGGTGATGCTTGATTCAGAGAAGCTCAAACTTACTTGGAAATCTAGAAAAACAGTCACCAAAGTAATCTTTGTGACTTGTTTCTCCATGAAAACCTGTCAGTCCTGTCTTTGGAATGAGAGAACATTTTCTGAGTATACATTTTTTTAAAAAAATACCATCAGAGTTAAGGATATGGATACTTGTGGTTTTTTAGTATTATAAAGATTGCCACCTAGTCACAAGAAATAAAGGTTCTTTTAAAATTTTAATTTATATTTTACATAGAAAATATCCCTTTACTATTTTAGTTGCTTATATTTACATTATCTATTTAGCTCAGGAGAAATGATTTAGAAAAGTAACAAATTTATTCAAAGAATATGTTTCTCCTTTTTCTCTATCAATTTCCAAATGGTAGCCTGCTAAATGAATTAATATATGTTATGCTAAATAATTTTTAAATAAATGTCAATTTAATAGCTTCCATTAGAAAAACTGAGTTTGTAAAGCATTCATTATGCCTTTTATTTTAAAGTCAGGTATTTGTGAGGTGTTTTAAATTGGAACGAAAGGGTGAGTGATATCCTAAGATTACCTCTAACTAATGGAAGGTTAAAACTATGACTAAAGGTTGCTTGAGCCCTGGCTGGTGTGGCTCAGTTGGTCGGGCGTCGTCCCATGCACTGAAAGGTTGATTCCTGGTCAGGGTACATGCCTGTGTTGTCAGTTCCATTTCAGGTAGGGGGCATGCAGGAGGCAGACGATTGATGTTTTACTATCAGTGGATGTTTCTCTCTCTCCCTCTCCTTTCCTGTCTCTCTCTCAAAATCAATTAAAAAATAAAAATAAATTAAAGATGCTTGAACTTGCCTGGATTACCCAGCCCTCGAGATTCAAATCTATTTCACACCCTCTTACTAGATGCCTGTACTTTTACATGTCAGTGTGATAGAATAATGTATAGTAGTGATATACTTAATGATTATAATTTACTGACAGAACACAAAGTGAGAGACTATAGAAAGCTGAGACATGGGGGAAATGACTTAAATATAAACTTTATTACCATACTATTAAAATGACTGTTAAAACTAGTTGAATGCCAAGTAACAACATGTTAGCTAATATTTTTCTGTCTTTCCATCTTACTATAGAGAAGACTGAAAAAAACCTTTGTTTTAAGAAAACAAATTTAATTACATAAACTAAGAAATTTTACAAGTAAATAAGCCTCAGAACATATTTTAAAAATCTCTATTCTTCATAACGAATGCAGTATCCTTTTCAGGAGATTGGGAAAGAAGAAAAACGAGATCCTCACACCAACCTTTTAGACAGCATTTGTAGCTTTTCAGTTTTCGAAAATACATTTAACTTCTCACTTTTCAGGAGAAAATTCCAGGCAAACTTAACATATGACATTTAGGATCTCAAAAACCTAACTTTAAATCAAGAGAGCAAAAATATATGGTAATCATTTGCTTTATGACTATTAAGAAAAAATGGAAACAATTAATTTCCATGTGTAAATAATTATAATAGTCACATGTAGTGCACCAAGTAATTCATCTTTCCTATTCAATTTACATGTCTTTTAAAATCACACTATTGAATAATATTTGGTCATAAACATATTTGAAAAAGTATACTTTAATTTTTTGACAGCAAGCAAACTGTGGTTAGGATGAATGTTTCAAAATATAAAACACATTTCTAAAGTGCTTTGAACCTAAGTATTGGAAATACAAAAGAAAACAAAACAACTCAAAATGTAATTCTCTGTGATGAATCAAGGATCACAGAAAAAATTACTCCATTTAAAAATGTTCAGCAGAATCTTTCCAAGACACTTAAAAAGAAATCTTTTCCGCTAGCTGTTTTAGTTGTGAGGATATAAATGAATCCACCATAACCAGAAAGAGGCTAAAGTCAAGATAAAGGTAATGCCTTAACATTTTTTAGATATTTATTTGATTTATAAATATTTTAAAAAATATTTACTAGAATACAAGGAAAAAACACCCAAATTCCTCCCATTTTGGTAAATTCCTATGCATTTCTAAGAAAATAATGATTGTATACTGTCCTATGCTAAAAAAAAATAAGCAATTCCCTATTATATCTGTCAACATAATTTAGTGGCTGCATAATAGGACTTAAGTTCCTGACCCACACCTTGCCCATGTTCTCACCCTTTATCATTACCTTCAAAGACTTCATTATCTTCCATTTTACTATTATTTCAAGGTCTCCCATTTACTAAATTAAAAAAAAAGGTTGTGTTGAGATGTTGAATTTTCTATTTGGAAAATTTGACTATTTATATGTTTTACTAACCTCACTATAACTAAACTTGAGTACTGCTCAGTTGAATGGAACATGTGATCACAAAGTTCACAGGAGTCCAAAAAAGACTGACTCAATGCTTCCATTTATTTACTGAACCACCTCCCCAAGTTCCTAACAGGGTTTTATTTTATCACTAACAGGCAATGTGCTAAGTGTTTTAAATGCAGTATCTTGAATCTCAAAGAGTCCTAATAAGATAGTTATTTGATTTTTCAAGGAAGGTTATGACATTTGTATATCATTCAATTAGTAACTGGCTAAGGTTTGACCCAAGTTTTGGTTTGATATGTCTGTTTTTGGAATGAGATATATGAAACATTTTTTTTTATTAATTTAGCATTTCAATAATTATTGTTACTACTTTCTTAGAGAGAATGAGCCCGCAATTAAATTTAGATAATCCTTTAGGTTGTTTAATTAATAGTATTATATAATTCATTCTCAGTACCTGAATACAATTAGAACTGCTATTGCCCAAGTTTAATCATTGTTTGTAAAGGTAAAGTATCATTGGTCAAGAGCTGCAAAACCAGAGTTGGAATTTAATGGTTAATTCTTCTGTTGCTTTAGTCAGTTAATGACCATATCACCTGCTTCCCTAGTCTGCAATTCTCAGAAAAAGTGTGGCCGTTGCTCATGGTGCTGGTACCGATGAAAAGGCTGAGGGAATGGGTTACTGATTCATTTGAGTTCACGCAAATGAGGCTCTGACATCAGGTCTTCTGACTCAAAGTTGTTCTGACTACCACTGCTCTTACATGTGAGAGCCAGCGTAATAATGAAATAAGACATCTGTTCTCTGTGTGAAGGGCTATACTAAATGTTCCTTACAGTTGGGTAATCGCACTGTTCAATAATTTTATAATGGAAAAAACAAAAACTTTATACTAAATGGAAAACAAAATTTTATACATTTGGGCTATCCCATATTACCAGCATGGGTATCTACAGAATTCGGCAAGATCCTCAAAAAGCTTATATGAAATGAAAATCTGGCAGGATGTAAAATTTTGAGAAAGAGCCTAATCATTTAAAAATGTATTTCACTACATTTTAATTAGAAAAAACCTCCAATATGACATAGAATTTCAAATTTTTGAATGCCAAAAGACAGAGGTTTTATTTATTTATTTAGTTAATCCTCACCCGAGGATTTTTTTTTCATTGATTTTTAGAGAGAGTGGAAGGGAGGGTGAGAGACAGAGAAACATTGATGTGAGAGAGACACATTGATTGGTTGTTTCCCGCACCTGCCCCAACTGGGCCGGGGATCAAGCCTGCAACCAAGGTACAGACCCTTGACCAGAATCGAACCTGGGACCTGTCAGTCTTCTGGCCGACTCTCTAACCACAGAGCAAAACCAGCTAAGGCTTAACATAACTATTTAATCAACTTTAACAGAAAATCTTATTCAAGGTTCTGGTGAGATCTTAATCCTCTATGCAAAATAAATGGGGGAGGGGGACTATCATTCACCTAAGACTAAGACTAGACTGTAAGAGTAGAAATTTATTTTATGAACTTCCAAATTTCTAGGCTAGAGATGGAAATTAATACATTGAGGAAGAATCTTATTTGCAACATATAACACTGAGTCTCATTTTGTCAGTCATAAAAAGGAAGTGGTATTGTTGGGTTTACCCTTATAAACTTTGGTATCCAAGTGAGATAATGGCTATCAAAATGCTTTTGTGACTCAGCAATCCCTCTCGTAGATATTTACTTGAGAGAAATGAAACATGTTCACACAAAGACCCATATGTGAAAGTATATATCAACTTTATTCATAATCACCAAAAACTGGAAACAACCCAATGTCCATCAACCAGTAAATGAATAAACAAATTATGGTACAGCCATACAATAGACTACAACTCAGCAATACAAAGAAAAGAAATACCTGAAACACACAATAATGTGGATGAACCTAAAAAGCATTATACTAGATGAAAGAAATCTGAGAAAAACAAAAGGCTACGTACTGTACGATTTTATTTAAATGACATTCTGGAAAAAGTGAAACTATAGAGACAAAAATCCAATCAGTGGTAGCCAGGCACTGAGGCTGTGGAGGGGCTAGTTTTGACTACATAGGAGCACGAGGTAACTTGTAAAAGTGATGAAAATATTCCCTCTCTTGACTATATAGAGCATATGTTTGTCAAAAATCATAGAGAAAATTGTATGTAATTATATCTCAATAAATCTGACCCCCCAACATGCACTGGGAAATCAGGGAACACCTTATTTCACCTTTGAAAGACCAGAATGGTATACTATGGTACATAAATTTATTATTTTAATAAACCAGAATTGAAAAATATAAAGCACTATTTAAATGTAAGCTGATATTAAAGAAAGCAATACTGAAGATAGTTCTAACTTTGAAATCATATTCCTCTATTTATTTATTTATTTAAAAAATATATCTTATTGATTTTACAGAGAGGAAGGGAGGGATAGAGAGTTAGAAACATCAATGAGAGGGAGATATTGATCAGCTTCCTCCTGCATGCCCCCCACTGGGGATGAGCCCACAACCAAGGTTAATGCCCTTGCCAGAATCAAACTCCAGACCCTTCAGTCCACAGCCAACACTCTATCCACTGAATCAAACCGGTTAGGGCTATTTTATTTTTAAGCTAAAACTATATTTCTTTTAACTAACATAAATACTGTACTTTCTTTTTATAAAGAAGCATAAAATAATGCTAATAAAAAATGCAGAACAGAAAAGTTATATATATAATATAGTTGTTAAAATCACCTCAACGTAGAATTAAAATCTGGAAAGTACTATATTGAAATATTAAGAGTAATCTGTGCTTGTAAAACATAACTATGAATGATTTACTTTTTTCTATTTCTATGCATTCTGTAAATTTTTTAAAATTATGAAAAATTTTTATAATGGCAAATAAACATTTAATTTATTTGAGTAGTATGATTTAAGAGCCAGATTAATGTCTGTACAATTATGAAAACATATACTAAAAACACAAACTGAGGTTCTTAAATACTAAATTAAGTAAACTCTAAATATTTATAATATCTTGATTAGAAAAAAAAAAAAAAAGGCCCCGGGAATGTAAGAACAAAGCTAGTTAGTAAATGCATATTGCGTAAGCATCAGTAATCAAGGAAGCATTAGGTTGTACCTATGCTGATAATACTTACACATTTTCTTAGATCAAATGGGTATTTAAAAACAAATATATAAAACAAAACATCTTCAAACAATTAGCCTTTATTCAAAAGAATAAACATAATGATATTATGCTAGGTTACAACAAATATATTTTAACATATTAATACTCTTTAAGGCAGTGGTTCTCAACCTTCCTAATGTCGCGACCCTTTAATACAGTTCCTCATGTTGTGGTGACCCCCAACCATAAAATTATTTTCGTTGCTACTTCATAACTGTAATTTTGCTACTGTTATGAATCATAATGTAAACATCTGATATGCAGGATGTATTTTCATTGTTACAGATTGAACATAATTAAAGCATAGTGATTAATCACAAAAACAATATGTAATTATATATGTGTTTTCCTATGGTCTTAGGCAACCCTTGTGAAAGGGTCGTTCGACCTCCAAAGGGGTCGCGACCCACAGGTTGGCAACCCACAGGTTGGCGACCCACAGGTTGAGAACCGCTGCTTTAAGGAGACCATCAGACAAAACTTTCAAACTGAACAAAAATATCTCAGCTGAATCTTATTATCATGTTGTTCTTTATAAATTTCAACTGGTTGGTAAACTTTTGTTCTGAAAATAATATAAACTTAAGTGAAACACTACTGAGAACAGTAGTGTTCTCTGTGAGCTAAATAAATCAGCATACGAGTTCATGTATATACATGAACTTCCAACATATGTTAAATAGCACCCATTTCTTACATAAACCTAGTAATAAAATTTTAAACCTTAATTTACTGTATAAGTTCCCCAACAAATTTCTTTAAAATACTCCCATTGGGGTAAGGTGGAGGTAGGTACAGATAAGACTTGACTAGCTATTTGTGAATCACTGTTGAAGCTGAGTGATAGTTTAATGGGGGATTATTTGACTATTTATTTTTTCTATTTTATACTTGAAAATTTCTCCCTGTTTTATATTTGAAAATGTCCATGTCTTCCAATGAAATCCTAATTTTTGTTTTAATATAATAATTTAACAAGTGAAACAGCCAGTGAAAATAAATTTGTCTCTACTTACAAATTTTAGCAGCTATTCTAACTGCATTACACATTTGAAGGGAAACAATGACTTATTCTTCTCTTAAATTACATCAGGCCTAATTCATTACTTTTGGACATTAATTCAAAGATTTTCACGAGGTGTTAACAGAAGCAAAAGAGGACAAAAATGAGTTAGAGCCACAACTTTTATGAGCAGGAAGTAAAATGAAGAGGAAAAAAACACTATAAGAAATAAGGTAATGTTTTTAAGAGAAAAAAGGAAACACTGTATATTATAAACCAAAATATTACTAGTATTAGTGACAAACCAAGATAATGTAGCAAGAAAATAATGTAGGATTTAATTAGCACTGATTAAGGAAAAAGGAAGAGAAAGTTAATTTTTTTTGTTTACTGTGATTAAGAAAGTCCTTAAGTTATCTGAACTATTTATATTTTTAACCTAAGACAAAAATACATTTAAAAAATTATAATTATTAATAAACTATTTTGATATCCCAACTTATTTCAATAAATCTAAGATTTATTTAATAGTTAAATAAGTTTTTAGAATAAAAAAGCAGACTGTTGATTTAGTACATGAAAGTGCTAAGTAAACACTCAGATAAAATAAATAATAAAATAATACATCAACAATCTCTGAACCTAAGTTTGAATATTTTCATTAAATATAATGTTTACATCATCCTAAATATGACCCTAAATATTTGCCAAAAGTACTCACAAGTCAATTAGGGTTTTGTGGGGTTTTTTTAGTTCTTAATACAAAAATGGATCTTGAGTTCTGAGGTAAAAGCATAATATTGGTCCAAATTTTATATTCTTTTCCCACAGCAGAAGAAAAAAATAGAAAGATCTTGTTAAAAGGAAAATCCTATATTACCATTTTTTTTCCTGACATAGGAAAACTAAACCACTCATTATATCAGCAAGGAAATACACCATGATGACAATTTTACTTTCTTGATGTTTAAAGTTAGATTTCTTTCCTGTCAGAAGTACAAAATAAATATTTATGTAGGGACTACCCTTATTTGTAGCAACTGGTAGGAGTGGCAGGAATGACTGTGCTGCTTGTGACCATGCTGGTAAAAATATTTACATAACTATGAGCTTCCAGGGAAATTTTTTTATATTTAGTTATTTCAAGAGTTGCAGAGAGCTCAATATAAACAAATGTTCTAGCTTATCCTCACAGTACATCATTTCAACACTACAGATGCTGTTTAAACCAAACCAAAATAACAAAAGGAAAATCTAAATTCCCTCTAGGATGTAGGAAGTAATATCTTTCTTTAAACTTTAATAGCATTGCCTTTCCTAAAGTATTCTCCAATGTTCATTTTTGTACATATTCTTGTTCTGTAAGTGTAAGGAGAGAAGCTATTATTATCATCTAAAATGTCAATATGCCTTGTACTTTGATGAATATAAAAGCAAAATTTTAATAACTTACTATGTGCAATGGAAAGCAAAACTCCAGCAATTCATAACACTCTTTTTTAATTCTTTAATCCTCACCCGAGGATATGTTGATTGATTTTAGAAAGACAGGAAGGGACACACAGAGAGAGAAACATTGATGTGAGAGAGAGAAACGCCCCACCAGGGATTAAACCTGCAACCCAGGAATGTGCCCTGACCAGGAATGGAACCCACAACTTTCCCGTGTATGGGACGATGCTTCAACCAACTGAACCACACTGGCAATTCTTAATCTTTCAGAGCATCAACCACCTTGAGAACCTCCTGAAAGCTATGGACTTTTTTCCTTTTTCATACTGTACATATACAATTTTTGATTCTGAGGATGCCATAAACCTTTAAGAGATCCAAGGACCCCACTTAACAATCCTTGCTACATGAAACACCAATAGCCAAATTGTTCTTCAATTGAAAAAAAACAGGAATGGAAGAGGGCATCAAAGTTCAAGTTTCTATCAGTCCTGTTAGGCTACCCTCCACACTAGAGCAAAAGACAAGAATAGGGATCTACTGTCCACCTGCCCACTCCAACCACAGCAATAAAACCAGCCAATCAAAGAAACACACCAAAAACTTCTGCTCAGGAAAATGATCAGTCTCAGAGCAGAAGGGCTTCCCTGCCCCTCGAGTGAAACCCTCCAGTCTGTGTCCGTCAGCCCTGCCCACATATAGTCTCCCAACCACGCTTTGAATGCCTCATTCTTAACTATAATGGACAACTAAATAAAAATTGTGGAAGGCCTGCCACACCAGAGACATTAAAAGAAAAAATAATCTTGGAAGAAATATAAATACAGGTAACAGAATAAATTTCCAGTAAGTATCTTCAGGGATACTTGATGAGAAAAAAGTGCATTAAAAAACAAGTGAAAGTTTTAATCTCTTCCCATCCCTTCCACCCAACTCCCCTCTGTGCCATGCATTCATGCCTCTGGACCTATTTTTGTTCATTAGATCCCACATATAACTGAGATCATGTGATATTTGTCTTTCTCTAACTGGCTTATTTTGCTTAGCATAATAATCTCCAGGTCCATCCATGCTGTCACAAAGGGTAAGAGATCCTCTTTTTTAACAGATGGGTAGTGTTCCACTGTGTAAATGTACCAAAGGTTTTTTTAATCCACTCATCTACTAATGAAGCACTTGGACTGTTTCCAGATCTTAGCTATAGTAGCAGCTTTATTTTTATACTAGAGGCCTGGTGCACAAAATTCGTGCACTGGGGTGGGGTGGGGGGTCTCCTGCAGCCCAGTCTGCACCCTCTCCAATCCGGGATCCATCGGGGGATGTCCAACTGCTGGTTTAGGCCCCAGATCGGGCCTAAACCAGCAGCCGGACATCCCTCTTACAATCCAGGACTGCTGGCTCCCAACCGCTCGCCTGCCTGCCTGCCTGCCTGCCTGCCTACCTAATTGCCCCTAACCGCTTCTGCCTGCCAGCCTGATCACCCCCTAACCACGCCCCTGCCAGCCTGATCAACACCTAACTGCTCCCCTGCCAGCCCGATTGCCCCTAACTGCCCTCCCTTGCTGGCCCAGTCGCCCCCAACTGCCCTCTCCTGCCAGCCTGGTCACCCACAACTGCCCTCCCCTGCCGGCCATCTTGTGGTGGCCATCTTGTAGGCCTGGTCGCCCCCAACTGCCCTCCCCTGCAGGCCTGGTTGTCCCCAACTGCCCTCCCCTGCAGGCCTGGTTGCCCCCAATTGCCCTCCCCTGCCGGCCCGGTCCCCCTCAACTGCCCTCCCCTGCAGGGCTGGTCCCCCCCAACTGCCCTCCCCTGCCAGCCTGGTTGCCCCTAACTGCCTTCCCCTGCCGGCCATCTTGTGGTGGCTATCTTTTGACCACATGGGGGTGGCCATCTTGTGCGAGGGTGTGATGGTCAATTTGCATATTACCTCTTTAGTATATAGGATGTCTTTTATTAATTTCAGAGAGGAAAGGAGAGGGAGATAGAAACGTCAATATTGAGAGAGAATCACTGATCAGCTGCCTCCTGCATGCCCTCCACTGGGGATCAAGCCTGCAACCCGGGCATGTGCCCTGACCAGGAATTGAACTGTAATCTCCTGATTCTTAGGTCGACGCTCAACCACTGAGCCACACCAGCCAGGCAAGCTTTATGTTTAATTGCCCAAACCTAGAAGCAACGAAGATGAATCTTAATAGGTGAATGGATAAACAAATTGTGGTACATCCAAAAAATGGAATATAGCTCTGGCTGATTTGGCTCAGTGGTTAGAGCATTGGACTGCCAAATGAAGGGTCACAGGTTTGATTCCCGGTCAAAGGCACATACCTCTTTGGGGCAATCTATCGAGGAGCCCCAGATGGGTGGGCGAGGCCTACCTCTTTGGGGAGATTGATTGCGGGGCTCCTGCACTGTGAGAGGGCACAGGCCAGGCTGGGGGGACCCTCCCCCCCAACTGAGTGCACAAATTTTGTGCACCAGGCCTCTAGTTTGACCATAAAAGAATGAAGTGCTGATACCTGCTATAACATGCATGAATCTTGAAAACATTATGTTCAATAACATAAGATAGACATAAAAGACAACATTATTATATGATTCCATTCATATTAAATGTACAGAATAGGCATATAAAGACATAGAAAGTAGATTACTAGTAGCCTAGAGGTGGGGAAGAAGAAATGGGGAGTGACTGCTAATGGGTATGAGGTTTCTTTTTAGGGTGATGGAAATGTTCTAAAATTACATTATGGTGATGGATGCATAACTCTGAATACACCAAAATACTTTGAATTATACATTTAAATCAGTGAAATTTATAATATTAGAATTATGTATCTCAATAAAGCTGTTTAAAAAAATCTAAGACAGAACATTTGATCACAGACTCATATTAATCAGAGTTTCAATAAGATATTATATGTAAAAATAATAAAAGGGAATGTTCTAGTTTTCATTATTTGAACTAATGGAAATTACAGACCTCTGAGAGTCAAAAAATAATTTGGAATTTAAGTGAATTTCCACCTAAACATGAATATAGTAATTGTTATGAGACTTTATTTCTATAATGAACAACGAAGCTACATTGCAACAACTGGGAAGTGAGCACAGATTCCCCATCTGACCATAGCACAAAGCTGGAATTAATGTACAGACTCTAAAATTTTCAGCAAGCATAAGCCTAAGCAGATATGCCATATCAAAACTTCCATGTATAAAATTAGGTGATATTAAAGCATTAATGGTAATTTTAAAATTGCTAATAGCTATGTGTTAAAGAGTTCTTATCTTTAAGAGATGGGTATTAGAATTATGGCAAAATAGTATCAGGGATTTGCTTGAAATTAAAACAGAACCGCAGGGTCAGGGTAGAGGAATAGAGAAAACAAGGGTAACCATGAGTTAATGATTGCTGCAACTGTTGATTGTAATTGTTATTATACTCTCATCTTTTCTATTTGTGCTTGAAAATGTTCATAGTAAAAAAATTAAAAACCAACCACTCAACTAACAAACTTTTCTATTAAATGTTTTGGTTTTAAATGCAAAGTAAGAGTAAACAGAATTGAGATGGTGGCAAACTACATTCACATAAAGGCCATGCTTCCTAGAATTTCAATAATTAATGAAAAGAACCAAACTGTCAGAATTAAGCACAAAATGCCTCTGATCTATAAAAATCATTATTACTTCTAGTACAAACACACAATTGCTCTTATGTCAGCGTTATAGCCAAGAGGTAGCTGAATCATACTTACATAGAATTCTAGTATGTGTGGTTACTGAATTTCTTAGCCAACAGCCAATAATTAGAAGGGAGGCTAATAAACACACACACAAAGAGCATAAGACTGCTGATGATCTAATAGGATGGAAAAGAGAGAACAGCTATATAAGACATGAAGTTCACCACTAATGAACACAACTTTATGAAGAGTAATAACCAGTATGATTAGGGGAAAGGCCACAGGCTTTGGAGTCAAACACAGACCCACATTCTATAGCCACTTACTAGCTATGTGAACCGAGCCAAATTACTTAACCTCACTTTTCTCTTGAAATGAGAAAATGACAATGGTAGCTACATTACTAGGCTTGCTTTGATGACTAAAAAAGATAATTATCATGTATCTTGGAAGCTGATTTCCCAATCCCAGATAACAACTTGCTTGCACCCCTGTAAGGAACCCTAAGCCAAAACCACCCAGATCAACTGCTCCAGATTCCCAATCCTAAGAAACTACATGAGCCCTAGCTGGTTTGGCTCAGTGGCTAGAGCATCGGCCTGGAGACTGAAGGGTCCTGAGTTCGATTCTGGTCAAGGGCACATGCCTGGGTTGTGGGCTCAATCCCCAGTAGGGGGCATGCAGGAGGCAGCCGATCAATGATTCTCTCTCAACATTGATGTTTTTATCTCTCCCTCTCCCTTCCTCTCTGAAATCAATAAAGATATATTTTAAAAAAGAGAAGAAAAAGAAACTGCATGAAATAATAAATGTCTACTAAATGAAGTTGCTACATTTGGAGGTAATTTCTTACATAGAATAGACAACTAATACATTACGTCTAGCGTACAATTTGTCTATTATTTGACTAGCTAAATTTCCCCCCTAAATATAGTTAGTCTCTTTGCTATGTAAACTAGAGTATACAAGAGAAACCCTTTAATTCCTCTGAACAGAGTGCTCATCACCTTGTAACAGCATGTTTATAAAGCTGGATATTATTTTTAGTACTGAACCTCTTGAATCTAACCTTGCTTGTATACAAGTGAACTAAGGGGGCAAAAACCCAGACCACTGTGTCTGTCATAACTCCGTACCTCATCTCTCACCTAATACACTGAATTACATGTACACTCTATATTTGTATATCTGTGCTCTATCTCTGCTCTACAATACACTTTAATATTAATAATAATACTCTTAGTCCTACCTGAATGAGGCATTTGCTCACATCACTAGCACAGAGTGCTTTGTTACAACTCAGGGACACAGGGATCCATGTCAGGAACACCAAGATGGCTAGAGTAAGCATAACAACAGAATGTGACTTCATGTTTCTTCAAAGACAATCAGTAATTCCCAGGAAGCTAAACCAAAACAAACAACAAACAAAAAACTTTAATTCAAAGGCAAGTGCTAGGGTAAAAACAAAATACAAAAGTGAAAAACAACACAAATAAACCAAACTCATTGTGTTAGAAGACTTTCGAGGGATCATTTAAAGGCCACTCAATGAAAGATTAAACATGAAAAAACACCCTACAATTTTATATAATAATGTCTTGTTGGCCATCTTCAAAGATTTAGAATACTTAAATTTCTCAGACTACCTAGAAACAGTGACTGT
>NW_005359064.1:1610242-1611345 GCF_000412655.1 Myotis brandtii | reverse complement strand
ATATATATATGTATTTATAGGTCATCAGTAACTTGAGAGTATATCAAGCAAATAACTAATTTTAAAACTACACTGATACTATTCAACTTTAGTTTTAGGCCTATTATTCAACTTTATGCCGGTATAAAAACTATTAGTATTGTATTCTAATCTAAAAACATTAAACAATATTTTAATTCTTAGAATTAAAACAAAGATTTTAAATGCAAATAATTCTAGTAATGATGATTATCTCATTGTTTCTTAACATAATTAGGATGAAGCAGCTCAAAGAAAGGAGTTGACAGTCATTCCTTAACTAATTTAGCAAGAAACAAAGGGGATGGTAAATTATTAACTGCATTATGTGAAGCTCTTCTTTAGATTCTATACCACAGGTACCATAGATTCTTCAAAATCATTAAGATGATATTACACTTTCAAAGAAAGAAAGAAAAAAAAAACCAGGACGAATTCTGACAGTGGTTAAACAACCAATGTGGCTATTAAAATTTTTAAAAAGCGAAGATATAACTTCTTAAGGTTAAAACCCCCCCCCCCCATAGAACCAATTAAAATAAATGACTACTGATGTAAGAGGGATAAAAGGTACGTTTATAGGGCCTTTATAATTACCGTAAACTTTTATACTAAGTATTACGAAGTACAATTAAAGCAAAAACAATAAGGTGAACGCGTAGAAGGCTTCGTTCCCAGTATGACTCAATTTTGAAAGAGAAAGCCCTGGTGATTGCTCCCGAGGCCACAGGTTTTCTTAAAGACCGTTAGCAACCCAATTACCTAATTTATTTAACAACACGTACCAAGTGGAATGACTTTTGGAGCCACGAGTGGAGGCCGAGAAAGGCATTTGAAAACTGATTTTATCCAGAACTAGTTTTCATCCTACAGCTACTAAAAAGGGGTTTTAATTTTTTCGTCTCTTACGGTTGTCTTCATCCTACTCCCAAAATCTTACTGGGAAGATATTCGAGTAAACAGGGGCAGACACAAAGCAGGCAGCAGAATGATCTAAGCGGCTTCTTGCTGTCTTTCTGAGTTAAGAACAAGCCCCATCACCACGGTCCCCGCCCGCCCTGAGCTGCTGCTCGGGCTCCGTGGGG
>NW_005359064.1:1598855-1609588 GCF_000412655.1 Myotis brandtii | reverse complement strand
GGCTCCGCCCCCAGGAACACACCCACCCTGGCGCCCCACGCGCGCTCTCAGCCCTCTTCCCTGGCCCACCTCAGGCTTCGCAGGCCCTTCTGCCAGGCCTATTCTCTGCACTTATGTGCTAGTCACGGAACTGAGCTCACTGAATCCTCACAGCAGCCCTGTGAGGCAGCTAGCTGTTACATGTCCTCTTAGAGCAGTGGTTCTCAACCTTCCTAATGCCGCCACCCTTTAATACAGTTCCTCATGTGGTGACCCCCAACCATAAAATTATTTTCGTTGCTACTTCATAACTGTAATGTTGCTACTGTTATGAATCGTAATGTAAATATCTGATATGCAGGATGTATTTAGGCGACCCCTGTGAAAGGGTCGTTCGACCCCCAAAGGGGTCGCAACCCACAGGTTGAGAACCGCTGGACTAGAGGGATGCAAGACTGAGGCACTGAGTGATCAGTGGAGCTGACCTTGTTCTTTGACATCAGGGGTCGGGGTTGTTAAAATACAGGATTCTGGGATCTGCATGAGACCGACTGAATAAGGATCCCCCAGGGCAGAGCCTTTTTCCAGCAGCTCACTAAAGTCTGTTGTGCCCTGAGGGAGTGCCTGGCACTGTGCTTAGCATTGTAAATAGAAGTGAGGACATGCCATAGGAGCAGGCCAAGAAAAAGCTTACTGGCCTGCGGATAAGACCGACAGACAACTCGACAAATGGCTACAGTGCACCACTCCAAGCCTCAGTAGAAGAGGGCAGACCTAGCAAGCAAGATGCCAGAACTCATTGCAGCCCGTATTTCAAGAAAGTGAATTCATTTCAACAACAGCTAGCATGTAGATAAAGGCAATGGAGAATTGTACTCAGTTCCTTCCCACAACCCTGGGAATTTGCAGGTGTGGCTCAGTGGTTGAGGGTGGACCTATGAACCAGAAGGTCGTGGTTGGATTCCCAGTCAGGGCACATGCCCGGTTGCAGGCTCCATCCCTAGGAGGGGGCTGCAGGAGGCAGCCTATCAATGATCCTCATCATTGATGTTTCTATCTCTCTCTCCCTTTCCCTCCCTCTCTGAAATCAATAAAAATATATTTTTTAAAAAGATTCCAGAAAGATTAAGTTGGAGCCCATTGGGCTATGATTCACAAGGTATTTCTCCTTGGAAATACTGACCTAGTGCTAAAGTCTTAAGCTAGAAGCAGTCTTAAATGCCTTATATGTGGAATCCTGTTATCAAAATTAATTGAACAAAATAGAAAAAGAGGCATGGATACATGGGACAGACTGGCAGCTGTCAGAGGGGTGGGAGAAGGGTTACTGGATGAAGGTGAAGGGATTAGCCAAAGAACATATATGCATGACACCCAGACACAGAGAACAGTGTGGAGATGGCCAGAGGGAAGGTGAGGCAGGGGCTGGGTTGAAGTGGGTAAAGGGGAAGAAAATGGGGACATCTGTAATAGTATCAACAATAAAAATAAATTTTAAAAAGTACTTGGTAATAGTAAATTTAACAAAAAATTCTTGTTAATATGAAGTTATCCTCTCTTTTGGGTAAATATTTGTGTGAAATTGATGGTATTTTTTATAGTAAGTGTATTTTTTATATTGTAAACTACCAAATGGATATCCAAAATGGTGGTAGCATTTTGCATTTTTACCAGCAATCAAAGAGTTCTAGTTGCTCAACAGTTTCTCCAATTCTTGGTATTTTAAACATTAATTTTAGCCATTCTAGTTGGTAGATACTGGTATAACATTGTGGTTTTAATTTGATTTTCCTAATGACTAATGATGTTGAGCACTTTGCTATGTGTTTTTTTCCTTGCCATTCATATATCTTCTTTAGTAAAATGTTGTTTTCTTATTGAGTTGAAAACTTTATCTTTACATTTTCCTGAATAAAATATTTTATCGTATTTTAAGAACATATATTTTTATTTATTTCAGAGAGGAAGGAAGAGGGATAGAAACATCAATCATCAGAATTACTGATCGGCTGCCTCCTGCACGCCCTCTACTGAGGACCTAGGCCGCAATCCGGGCATGTGCCCTTGACCGGAATAGAACCCGGGACCCTTCAGTCTGCAGGCGGACACTCTATCCACTGAGCCAAACCGGCTAGGACCAGATATGTTTTTAACCTATCTTTTCTCACTTACATTTTCATTTTAAGTGATTTTAAAGAAAAAACGTTTTAAATTTTAATGAAGTCCTATTTACCAAGTTTTTTCTTTTATGGTTTGTACTTTTTCTATCTAATTAAGGAATTGTTGCCTAACTGAATGTCACTAAGACATGAATATGTTCAAGACCAATGTTAGTTTGTAGTTTTCTTAAGTTTACTTTCTGATTTTTGTTTTTTTTGGATAACTACTTCTGTGGAGGTTTTGAATCACCATTTTAGGTACAAAGGAAACTATGGTCCCAAGAAGCCACTAAGAAATGAATTACAAGGTATTTTAACCAATTAAACTTCAAACAAGCTTTTCCAAAGATTAGTATCTCTTGTAATAATCTTTTTACCTTGAATGTTTGAAAGGATTTTTTTTTAAATATGAAAATGCTTTCTTTAAAATACAAGAAGATAAAACTGTATCATGAGTTTCAAATGGGTAAGTTCCTCTGTATCAAGTTTTGGGGTTTATGTCAGGATACCATAGAATAAAAAATACTGCTCACATGTTGGATAACTAAGGAAAATATTTAGTACAGTACCCAATTTCTAGAATAACTGTATAATTCATAAGTCCATTAAAATGAGCTTCATGGGGTCTTTCCATAAGGTTTTTGCAGTTATGAAGTTTTGCAGCATGTGTAACATTTAAAATTAATTTTTGAGACCTCATTACTGAATAGACTTGAAAGACCAATTCTTCAGATGCTGTTTGTTTCCCCAAAGTGAGTATTTCTTCCATTTTGCTAGCTGCCCAGATAAATATTAGTGTTTGGTGTAGAGTCATATGGGAGTGGAAAGTTAAAAAAAAAATTAGCACACACTTCACTTTTCTATAAAAATATAACTCTTTATTAAATAACATGCACAAATATCTAGTCATTTATTAAACAGATATGATTTAGAACAAGATTTAAAGAAATACAAATCCTTAGGTACAATTTAGTATCTTGTTCATGATATTTGAAGAGTTAAGAAAAAAACCACTGATTAAATTAACCATCCTTTGTTCCTCTTTCAGATCCTAAATCTTTTTAAGCATATATATACTACATTCCAAGTTTTTTCTAGCATTTCAGAGCTTCAGAATATTTTTAATATCATAAGCCCTTAGCTACTTACTTATGTTTCCAGGAAAGGCATTCACTTTTCTTTTAAGCTATCCTGATTAGCTTTGTCATTTTACAAAGGAAATCTGCACAAGCAGAATCATGGCAGAGATGCTCCAGCCACTTGAGGTACCATTGTAGAGAGTGAGAACTGTGGTTAATGCTAAAAAGCTGGGATGACTAAAACATGCCAGATTCCTGCGTGCTTGCTTTTTCTCTTCTGCAGCTTGTTCTGTTTGGCCAAACTGTTCTCCCACACCCCCTTCTCAGGTTGGACCATCAGCACAAAATGCTTACAAACTTACCCTCTCATATTTTCTATGACTTCAATGCTCAAAAATCTGTTTTTTGTTTAGGCAAAAGAATACACAAAATTTGCATTAAGTTTTTCATATTAAAAAGTATTGCTTTTATAAATTAGCTTTTAATGTTCCCAGACTTAATAAACTTAACTTCAACAAAACCAGTGCTTCAAAATCTACCCTGCCTTTCTTGGCCCCATTTATCCAATAAAAAAGGCCAAAATATCTCATCTAAATTTCTAAACACTACTACATCCAACCTCTATATTAAAGTCCTTGCACTGTGTATTTTTTACACGTGCTTCTTTATTGCGCATGCCAAGTACAATATGAATTTAAATATAAATTGATGTAAAAATTCAAAAATCCCTAAGCTTAATATGTACCTTTGCACTCAACAACTTCAATTTTTCCATCAGCTGGAATTTCCAACTTGCAAGCTGAATTTTAAACACTTTATTTCTCATATATTCTTTTTACTTTGCTCTATCAGAATAAAAAACATCCAGTATTATTTTATAATTCAAGAAAGTATTGTGGAAAGTTCTATACATTTTAATCTCATACACTTATAATCAATTTTACACATAACCTAACTTTCCTTTCAAAAATGTTTAATAAGTTTAGCAGCAGGTTTCAGATCAGAAATATTCCTGAATATTTAATCTGTATCATGGTATAGGAGGAGCTGGACTTTTTCTAAGTATATTGCTAATTATTTTATTAAAAACAGCATACCAAATCTTAATTATAAAATTCTGAAAATTATGCTTTATATCTTGATACAAGGAAAAAATACAGCATATTAATGAATTTTTCATAAACATTGTAGAGATCAATTGGAATATGCCTGTTTCTTTTACTCATTTTGACTACCAAATATCTCTTTTTTCATTGGAGTATTCAGTTTTTATTTTAAAAGTGCAAAGGTTATTAAGCTTAAAACATTATGCTTTAGCAAGTAAAAAAGTTTTACAATGATTTAACATGACCAATAAAATTTATTAAACATATTTTACATATATTCACAGATTCATCATACTTGAGTATTAAAATAGACATTTACAATTTCAGAATTTTCATTCAAAGGCATTTTGGGGTGGGAGGAGAGAATAAGCTCTACTATGAGGTGAAAAAAAGAGCTGTTTCTTTGTATGACTAATTCTAAATAATACACCCAACACAGTAAGTCATAGGTACTATGCCAGGAGATTAGTATGGAACACCTTACACTACTTTAGGCATCACTTATGGAGAGTTAAATTATAGGAAGAAGCATGCAATACAACTAAGTCACAACTTTACAGTTATGGTGATAAAAACAAGCTCACTCAAACACATGCATGCCTTACTTAAAAGTTCCGCTATCTGACCACACTACTGCTACACTCCATACAAACTACAACTTTGGTCCAATAAGACATCAGACAAAACAGGTTTACAATTATTCCTTTGTACATGTTTTGACTACCAATCCCTTTGTATACATTTTGACCATTAATTACAAGATTTACATCTGCACAATATGTATAAAATAAGTTATTAAAAAGAAAGACAATATCAAACTTTTGAAAAGAAAACTGTACAATTTACAAATATAATAAACTGAAGAAAATTTGTGCCAAGTTTTGCTTCCACATTAGAAACTATTTGGTAGGAATTGAACCTTTTAGTTTACTGATATATTTTAATAAAACTTGAAAAAGATTTGCATACTAGTGGTTATTTTGTTACTTAGAGTGCTAACAACTTCCAGCGCCATTAGCAGATTCTCAACTTTTTTAATATCTACCACAGCCTGCCAAATGTAATCATGACCTTTCACCGATATAAATAATAGTTTTCAATTAGAAACTGTTTGGACCCAAGAGCCAAAATATTTCTTTTCATTTTTTATAAAATGACAGTGTTTGCTACATAACCAATTTTAGTTGAACTTTACCAACAATTGTAAAGGCATGATATCAGTATTTTTGTCAAAAAGCAATTTTCCATAATATAACACTCTTGAGTCTCCATCAGTTTAAGATGACACACGAGGAAGTAATGGCTGCTATATAGGAGTCAATTCAAAGTCATCATTAACATCAACAAGGGGAACATAAAACTCCTGGATTTCATAAATGCTGATAGATTTATAGGTGGCAGGATCAAGTTCCTGGAGTTTGAGCTGCCATTCTAATCTCTGAACGGCATTTAAAGCTGCAGCTTCATGTTGTTGCCTCATTAAAAGACAGGTCTATTAAAATAGAAGAGAAAAGTTAATCGATTATTCTATTAAATATGCTTTGTTTACTTCATGGACATAGTAGAGGTATAAAAAGTTTTTGAGTTATACAGGGTAAGTGTTTTACCCTGTCTGTATCCATATGCCAACTATTTCTGGGTCTTCAACTTCACGCACATCTTAATATTTAAAACTGTTGCTTCAAATAACGAGATTTCAAATTAACAAAAGAATCAAGAAAATCTAAGGAGAAGTGATTTGTACTGAAGATCTAAAACTAAATACTTTTCTTTATAGATTTGCAAAATATATTTCTCTTATTGTTTTCCCATTCTTTCATATGTTAGAACTATAACCAGACTTGTATATTGGACAATAAACATAAAGATCCCCATTAGAAACTCATTTTTCTACACTGGTCCTGAAGAATAATATGGCTTTTATTTTCCAAGTGTGACCCTAGTGTGAGGATTCGTGACCAGTATTTCCTTTCCTAATCATTCCTAATACAGCTGCAGTATCTGTTTGTGAAGGGGGAAGCAGCCTGGCCAGGTACCTCAGTTGGTTAACATGTTGACCCAATACATCAAGGTTGTGGGTTCGATCCCTGATCAGGGCACATACAAAAATCAACCAATAAATGCATAAATAAATGGAACAAGTTGATGTTTCTCTCTCTATACCCGCTCCTCTCTCTTTCTAAAAATCAATCATTTTTTTAAAAGTTAAAAATGAGCCCTAACCCGTTTGGCTCAATGGATAGAGCGTCGGCCTGCGGACTGAAGGGTCCCAGGTTCGATTCCAGTCAAGGGCATGTACCTTAGTTGTGGGCACATACCCAGTAGGGAGTGTGCAGGAGGCAGCTGAACGATGTTTCTCTCTCATCTATGTTTCTAATTCTCTATCCCTCTCCCTTTCCTCTCTGTAAAAAATCAATAAAATACATATTTTTTAAAAAATGAAAAAAAAAGAGAAGGGGAAAGCATCCATTTAAACTGAACTTCTCAATATACATACCTTTAATTTGTCAAATTTATCATCCACATCTTGTAACCAAGACATGAACTGTCTTGCATTAAAGCGATCCCTCACAGAAGTTTTACTGTCATCAGACTGAAAGAGAACATTAAATATAGTTGAATATAATAAAATACAAAACCCACTTTAAAATCTGTTATGTCATTATATCTTTTCATGTTATATTCCATTTTTTAAGGAATAATGGAAATATATTTTTAAAAAGGATAAAATATTATCTGAATATTTAAAAAATTTGATAAAGCATTTATTTCCATATTGAGTGGACAGAGTAGTTATTAGAATTCTTAGGATGCTGGGTTTAGTTAAATAAATAGAATCCTATTGCTCTGTGAGTCAAAGATGTGTCTCCAAAAGGCATGCCATATCAAGTATTATGCCTGTGACATTCTTTTTAAAGTAAAATTTATTTCATATTTAATTTAATGTTAAAGTTTATCATCAACATTAATGTAGGGAGAAAAAGTGTTAAGGTGGGAGACAATCCTTTGAGGCAGATATTTTTTTTACAGGACCAGTATTTTGGAGTGCTCATAATGAAATTTTATATACCAGTTTTGAGGTAGGCTATATTCAACTGTCAGCTTTGTATCATACTGTGTAATCTTGAACTCATTATGTACTCTCTCAATTTTCAATTCTGTAAAATAGGATAAAAATAGCTCTTTTAATCTTTTTTTGAGAATTTAAGAGTCTCTTAACAGTTGTACATACAGGAAGCACTCAATCTAATAAACATCCTATATAATAAAAGTGTAATATGCAAATCAACTGAATGGTGGAACGACTGGTCGCTATGACACGCACTGACCACCAAGGGGCAGACGCTCAACGCAGGAGCTGCCCCCTGGTGGTCAGTGCGCTCCCACTGGGGGAGCGCCACTCAGCCAGAAGCCAGGCTCATGGCTGGCGAGTGCAGTGGCGGTGGCAGGAGCCTCTCTTGCCTCTGCTGCAGGTGGGCAGTAAGGAGCGAGAGATCCTGGACTGTGAAAGGGATGTCTGATTGTCGGCTTAGGCCTAATCCCCAGCAGGCAGGTATTCCCCGAGGGGTCCCAGACTGAGAGAGGGTGCAGACCAGGCTGAGGGATCCCCCCCACCCTCCCAGTGCACTAATGTCATGCACCGGGCCTCTAGTTTGCTATAATTATTACTACTATTACTACCAGTGCTATCAAAATGACATCCACGCATCAGGTAGCTTCACACTCACATATTTAGCCATTATCACTTCCTCCTTGGTCCTCAAGTAAGATGTTTTGACTACTTTACATTTTATTGTTGAATCTCTTTTTAATATTACAAGTTTATTTTGAAAAGAAAGAAGTGTAATAAGAGAGTAGGCTAATGAATGATCCAAGCCCTTACTCAGGAAAGATAGATTTATTTTTTTTCTTAGCTCCTCAGAGGCTATTCTCATATGAAACAAACCTGTTACTCAGACCTTCTCCTTTAAAGTCAGCTATAAAATGATGGGTAATAGGTTCTATAGTTTTCCTTAAGAATAAGAATTTACTTTGCCTTTTAATTATTAGGCAGATTTAATTTAATTATTAAGACTGATCCTCCTTTTCAATGATTTTATAATTATTCTTAAGGTTTACTGGGAAAATTCACTTATTTTTGAAATTCTCTTTATAACCCATCTGGGGCTATAGATTTCTCAATAAAGCTGTATTTGTTTAGTATCAATATGTTTTCATCTGTCTTTCAGCAGAAAAGTCTGAATGTTCTGGTCCAGTGGCTTTCCATCTCTACTTTCAGTTTGCCTATGAATTTGTTTCTATTTTTACATGTCTTTGTCATTTCAATGAGTTTTGGGAGGAAAAAAAGTAAACAGATGTGTTTACTTAACCATTCTGAACTAGAAATCCTCAGAGACTTTCCTTATAGCTTGATTTATAAAGTTCTAAAATTGATTCATGACTCTGTAATTGCATGAAACTTAAAAAGTCATCAAGATACCACATGGTCTAGAGCCCGGCCTTTAGCAAGAGGGCTAAACTGTTCATTTAACTTTATTAAAAACTATTCATTCTTCCCTTTAAAATTGGAAATTATGTAAAGTCCTTTCTAGAAATGTCTATTTTCCTAAGGGTCAAATAGTTCTTTCCTAAGATCGATCCAATTATTCATTTTAATAATAGTTTCTGTTACCTCTGAATGCTCTCATTTGAATAAAACAGTTGGTGGCTTAAGAAAGTTAGAGATCTACTTATTTTGTTTAATCTCCTTTTTAGCACATGAGAAAAATAAAACATAAAATAAAACCAGAGAGAAATCAGTAACTTTCTCTGTAATATACTTTATATCCCTTGTATTTCTAGCTTGTCCAATTTAAAACAGCATTTCCTAGTCTCTTTTTTTTTTTGATGATATTTTATTGTCCACGTTTACACTTTTTATCTTAATCATTATATTCTCTTATGACCAATGAATTTCATTCTGGTTTATGAAACAAAAATATTCTGACAACTGATATGTCTAATTCAGGTAATTCATATGCAGCAGTAAACTTTGTTCAAGATACAACTACAGTTTTTCAATTATAGTAGGCACTTGAATAATATTTCGTTCTGTGCTGTGTTTCATTATAACGTTGATGAGATGCCATAGAAACTTAACCCTTGTTTGTATCAATGAGCCTATGGTAATACTAATTTCATTATATGTTGTTTTGCTTAAAGTTGCAGAACCTGTTGACTATGTTAAGTGAGGACTTACTGAGTATTAATTTATTCGAAAGACATCCAAGATCAAAACAAAACCTGGCCCTATTATAGCACGGTCGCAACTTAGAGGTTCGGTCTGCCTGTACTGTTTTCCAGCTTACAGTATCTTTCCAGCTGCCTGAAGGCCAGACTAAATGTATAAGTATCCACTTTAGAACCAAATTATAAATTACCTATAGGGACACCATCCTAAACACATATTTGTTTTGTAATTATCTACTTTTATGGTATAAAGGTTTATGACATACATACACACACTTTAAAATGCCTTTAAATATGTTAAATTATCTAACACTAGAGGCCTGGTGTACGAAAATTCATGCACTGGAGGGGTTCCCTCAACCCAGCCTGCTCACAGTCTGGGAGCCCTCAGGGGCAGAAGGTGACTCGGCCATCAGGGGAAGGCAATGCCCCCATCACACCTCTGCTGCTGCCACTGCTGGCAGTGCAAGGCTCAGCTGGCCCTGGTTACCTGAGCCTCGGCTGGGCAGCTGACATCTGAGGCTTGCCTGCACCTTGGGCTGGCCCTGGCCGGCTGGTGGGGTGAACCGCACCATGAGCCTGCCGCCCCCTCCCCCAGCTGAGCTGAAAGGACTGGGGGATTCCAGCAGGGCTGAGGGGACTGGGTGCCACCATCTTGTGGTTATGGGTGCTACCATCTTTGGGATGTGTGATGGTCAATTTGCATATTCCATTTTTATTAGATAGGATATATGTATATCCTTATATATGGGGTGGACAAAAGAAGGTTTACAGTTGTGAGTACATGAAACAGTTTATTCTTGTATTATTATTTATTATTGTACTAGAGGCCCAGTGCACGAAATTCATGCAAGAGTAGGCCTTCCTTCTCCAGCTGCCAGCACTGGCTTCCCTCTGGCACCCAGGACCTGGGCTTCCCTCCACCCACTGGCAGGCACCCAGGACCCGGCTTCTCTTGCAGAGGGAGGCCCCGCCCACCCGCTACAGCTGGTCAGTGGCCTGGGCCTCCCTCTTTGGAGCGATTGTGGGGTGGGGCGATGGCTGGGCCCCTGACCAATTGCATCACACCCGCCTTGGCTGGCCTGGCGCCAGTTGGGGTCATAGAGTGGTCCTGGATGGTAATCTGACGGTCGTTCCGCTGTATGGTCTAATTAGCATATTATGCTTTTATTATTATAGAT
>NW_005359064.1:1595754-1597585 GCF_000412655.1 Myotis brandtii | reverse complement strand
CCCCCTTCCTCCCCGAGTGCACAAATTTTTGTGCACCGGGCCTCTAGTCCTATATAATAAAAGGCTAATACACAAATTGACCGAATGGCAGGACGACTGGTCACTATGACGTGCACTGATCACCTGGGGCAGATGCTCAACGCAGGAGCTGCCCCCTGGTGGTCAGTGTGCTCCCACAGGGGGAGCGCCGCTCAGCCAGAAGCCAAGCTCACAGCTGATGAGCGCAGCAGCAGTGGTAGGAGCCTCTCCTGCCTCCACGGCAGCGCTAAGGATGTCCGACTGCTGGCTTAGGCCTGCTTCCCGTGGGGACATCCCCCAAGGGCTCCCGGACTGTGAGAGGGTGTAGGCTGGGCTGAGGAAACCCCCTCTAGTATATATAATACACTAGAGGCCCGGTCCACGAAATTTATGCTCAGGTAGGGTCCCTAGGTCTGGCCAGTGATCAAGGCTTATCAGCTTCCCCGCCTCCTCCTTCCCTTGCTCGCTCAGCGCCCCACCACCGCCGCTGGTTGCCCACCATGTTCCGTGCCGTCCCCTGGTAGTCAGGGCACATCACAGCGAGCAATCGAACTCCTGGTCGCCCCTTGGAAGTCCTCAGGGGACCATTTCCATATTGGCCTTTTATTATATAGGATAAACTTTTATGCTATAAATATTATTAGACATGGTATTATATTAGAGCAGTGGTTGCCAATTGGTGGTCCACGGACCACTGGTGGTCCATGAGGTCTGAAAGGTTGGCGACTGTTGGTTTAAGGAAACCTTTGGAGCAGCGGTCGCTAACCAGTGGTCTGTGGACCACTGGAGGTCTGTGAGGTCTGAAATGCTGGCGGCTGCTGTATTAGAGGACTTTAGAAAATGTTTTTCTCATTTGAGCTTTACTGATTGTTGAATTCAAATTTCTTCAATGGAAATACATTACAAAAAACCCCAAGTTGTATTAAGAACATTCTAACTGTATCAGTGAGCACTGTACCTGAGCATCCAGTGGCACACTGTAGACTTCTGCATCCAGTAAAACAGTGCACGCACTAAATGGCAGTGTTTGATTTGCCAGTGTTCTTGCAGCTCTGTAATGAACTCGTAGAACTTCCTGTTCATTGGATACAATGAGTTTTTCCTAGTTGAACAAAGAATTTAAAAAAATAATAATTCTTTAACTACTTGTTTTTAAATAAAATATAAAACACTTAAAATATGCTAAAGAACTTTAATCTCAGAATAGTTTTTTCTTTATAGTAACCTTGAGAAACTTGAGAACTAGTGTTCGAAAAGTGTAAGTAAACTTTCTCTTTTTAAAACTGGCAGTCTCTTTTTAAAAATGATCTTGTACAGTGTACAATGGTGACTTTTAGTTTATTCACAAGATGTTTAATCACCACCACTAATTCCAGATCATTTTCATCACTCCAAAAAGAAGTCCCATACCCATCAGCAAAGCTACTCCCCATTTACCCTCTTTCCCTGGCAACTACCTCTATTTTTGCTTTTATGAATTTTTTTAAAATAAATCTTTATTGTTCAGATTATTACAGTTGTTCCTTTTTTTTTCCCCTCCATAGCTCCCTTCCCACTCCACCCTCTGCCCTTACCCCTCCCCCCCACTGTCCTCATCCATAGGTGTACGATTTTTGTCCAATCTCTTCCCACACTCCCCCCACTCCCTTCCCCCTGAGAGTTGTCAGTCCACTCCCTTTCTATGCCCCTGATTTTATTATATTCACCAGTTTATTCTGTTCATCAGATTTTTTATTCACTTGATTTTTAGATTCACTTGTTGATATATATGTATTTGTTGTTCATAATTTTTATCTTTACCTTTTTCTTCTTC
>NW_005359064.1:1577547-1593871 GCF_000412655.1 Myotis brandtii | reverse complement strand
CTTCCTGTGGTTCTAGATGATGTCCGTTTTGTCTTTTAATTGTAGTTTTGAAGTGGTTGTGTGAGGCAGCAATTTCAGGTGTTTACCTATGCCGCCATCTTGGTTTCTCGCTTTTATGAATTTTATCTATTCCGAACACTTTATATAAATGGAATCATATAATATGTGATCTTTTGTAACTGGCTTCTTTCATGTCACATGTTTTCAAGATTCATCTATGTCATACCATGTATTAATTAGTACATTGTTCCTTTTTATGGCTGAATAATATTCCATTGTATGAATATACCACATTTTATTCATCCATTCATCAGTTGTCGATCTTTTGGGTGGTTTCCAGCATTGGGCTATCATGAATAATGCTGCTATGAATATTTCATGCTTAAGTTTTTGTTTCAATGTATGTTTTTATTTCTCTTGGGTAAATAAGAGAACTGCTAGGTCACATAGTAATTCTATGTTTAACTTGTCGAGGAACTACCACACTGTCTTAAATAGCAGTTGTACCATTTTATATTCCCCCCACCAATGTATGAAGGTTCCAATTTTTTCACATTCTTGCCAATACTCACTATCTGTCTTTTAAAATTACAGCCATTCTAGCCCTGTGCGGTGGTTAGAGTATCAGCTTGCATACCGAATGATTGTGGGTCCAATTCCCAGTCAAGGGCACATACCTGGGTTGCAGGTTTGATCCCTGCTTAGGGTGTATGACAGAGGCAACCAATTGATGTTTCTCTCTTTCTTTCTCTATCTCTCTCTCTCTTCTCCCTCCCCTCCACTTTCTAAAAAAATCAAAGGAAAAAAATATCCCTGGGTGAGGATTAAAAACAAAAACAAAACCCAAAATAAAAATCACAAATATTTTCAATTCATATTACAGTTGTTGCAGATATTGCCCCCATATTTTTATACTCACTTCTTTGAAATTCTATAGTTATTAGACCTGCGACTTCATGACACATGATAGCAGCTTTCTGTGTAAATTGTGCAACACAGCTGGCCAACTATCAAGCAATTCTGTGGCCAGTAGTTTATTCAGCCAACAAATGATAAAGCTGTTTGTCTTCATATTGGTCAGACATTTAAATTGCTTGGTAGTATTATGCAATTCTAAATTGTGTGATGGTCAATACGAAGGAGAATGAGTCATTTTCACTATCAAGATTCTGCAAGTTGCACAGTTCAAATGACAATTCTTAACTGTCTGTAAAAAGCATGGCTTCTGTAGTAGGTGCTTGATAGTTAAAACAACTATTGATATATGTGTTATATGATCTAACTTACTGCTCAATGACATGGGTCATGCATTGTAAGTTCTGTATCAGTGCTTCCTTCTTTTATTTGTTCTCACTGTAATGCTATCAATTTATTAATTTAAAAACATTATTCTGAAAAAAACCCCACAAAAACATTATTCTGAGAAAAGGTCTTATATTTACCAGATTGTTATAGGGGTCCATGGCACAAAAAAGATTAAGCTCTGCCCTAAGGAATTAATCATGTATGAATCAAAGACTTGTAGACAAGGTTTTGTTTGTACATAACTACGTTATATCACATTTGCAGAAGTCCCTGACCATCCCAAAAGATTAAGAAGGTGTTTTTTTATTTCAGAAAGGGAGGGTGTGCGTGAGAGAGAAATAGCAATGTGAAACAGACACATCAATTGGCTAAACCTCCCTAACCCCAGCCCAGTACTCTCCCCTTGACTGGGTTTGAACCTGTGACCTTCTGGTGCATGGGACGATGCTCCAACAAATTGAACCACACCGACCAGGGCCTTTTATGATTTTCATAAATAATTAGATAGGTTTTCCCCCCTGTCATTTCATGCCAAGACTAACCACTAGAAACTGAAATACTAAAGTAAGGATCAGTAAGCACAGCCTCTGTAAGTACTTTGCAATAAACTAACTGGTACCAAGCAACAGTTCTAAAATGTGGAAATCCAAATGTCCAACTAGGAATTCACTGTTATAGTTATGCAAATTCAATAAGAAAATTAGCCTGGCTGGCGTGGCTCAGTGGTTGAGCAAACCAGGAGGTCATGGTTCAATTCCCAGTCAGGGCACATGCCCGGGTTATGGGCTCAATCCCCAGTGTGGGGCTTGCAGGAGGCAGCCAATCAATGATTCTTTCTCATCATTGATGTTTTTCTCTCACTCTCTCCCTCTCCAAAATCAGTAAAAGTATTTTTTTTAAAAGAGAAAATTATTAGAAATTTTTATAAATTGAAAATATACTGAACATAAATTGTAACATGGGAGCAGCTACCCTAAAACAGGCTTACAAATTCTCCATCTAATCAGATATGCACAAGTTAACAAACCATATCTCAAAATGGATCTAAATAAGAAAAATTCACTAATAAAAAACTGTAGGCCATTGTAATATATTGTTAAAAGTTATTTCTTAGCATAAATGTAAATGTAAACATCTCTTACCCTCTCAATGCTGTGTTGCAAACGTAGTTTCATCCTTACAACTTCCTGTTGCCGAAACAGCTCTTTGAGTGGATCTGACAGTGAAGGGGGTGGTGTAATCTAATTTTAAAAATGTAATAGTTAAAAGTATTAGGTTTTATTTATAATAATGGGCTACACTTATAAAATTAAAACCTGTTAGTAGATAACTTAAAATGAAGATATAAATTCAGATGTTCTCTGAATTAAATAATATAGTAACCATTATACAATTACTTTTCAATTTCACCTGTTTGAAACCCTAAATATTCTTCCACTAGATACCTTAGAGCAGAGGTCACCAAACTTTCAGACCACTGGTTGGCGACTGCTGCCTTAGAGAATCTATATTTCCCCCTCTCTCATCCCAGCTTATAATTATTGTCAGCATTATTAGGACAAAGTAAGATAGCTCAGTATATTTGGCACAGTATACTAACTTAGTTGACTCTTTTGACTTTTCTGAAGGTTAAGAGAAACAGATAGTGTGTTTCATGATGTACAACAGGAATTATACAACACCATATATGAAAAGCTCTTGCCAAAGAATCAAACCTGGATCTAATCAAGACTCTATAATCAGTAAACAGTTTACAGGAATTATGGAAGACTGAAAAACCTGTTAAATATCATAAGGATTCAATTAGTCGAATCAATATGGAAAATATAAGACATAACTTTTTGGGGCTGATCATTTTTCAATAAGCTGGCCTCTAATTGCAATGATACATTTGCTTGATTTCTATGTCCTGTAAACTTTAAATTTATAACAAGAAGAGTTAAGTGGAGTGTTTGGTGCTATTGTTGTAGTTTGCAATCATGCACACCTCTTTCAAGCAACACAGAGGAAAAGTATCTATTCCTTTGAGGCTGGAGTGTCAGAGAAAGCTTCTTTCAGAGGGTAATGCCTGAGCCTTAACCTAAAAGAAGAGTTAAGAGAAATGAGTTGTGGGGAAAAAGGAAAGAGAAAGAAAAGAGGGAGGTAATTCCCAGAAGAGAGGATGGTATAATCAAATGCATGAAACAACAGTACGGAGCTTGGAGGCAATTATAAGCAGGCTTGAGTCCCAGGAACATAACAGGAAGGAAAGAATGATGGATATGAGGATAGAGAGATCAGCAGGGGCAAAGTAATAAAGATTGTAGTCTAGTCTGTAAACCAGCTTTTCTTAAAATATGTTCCACTGAGCACTTTTGAGATAAGACAAGATTGGTATTAGATATGATTTTTTTTGTGTTAATCATTCCAAGGATATTTTTTCCCATTTATATTTTTGTTTTAGAGAGAGAGGAAGGCATGAAACTCAGGAGAGAGAGAGAGAGAGAGAGAGAGAGAGAAACATCAATGTGAAAGAAACACATCAATTGGTTGCCTCCTGCACACCCCCTGACCAGGACTAGGGATCCAATCTGCAATTCAGGAATGTGCCCTTGACTGGGAATCGAACCCGCAACTCTTTGGTGTGTGGGCTGATGCTCTAACCACTGAGAAACACTAGATACAGGGCTAGATATACTGATTTTAAGGATAGTGTGGGGCATTCAGCTGTCTAGAAGCAGCTAGAAACATGGTTATAGAAATCAGTAGTGTATTCATGGCTGAAGATAAACTTGGAACTATTCTACAAGAGATAGTGCCCTAGCCCTTAATAAAATTATCACTGAGAGACCGAGACAGACACCTAAACAGTTATCTACAATATTATAGGGGAAGTATAAGGAAGACACAAGCAATTCTGCCTTGACTAGATTTCATACAGGGGTGACATCACAGCTTAGAACAAAGGCATGAAAGAGGATTATAAAAGGGGACCTGAAGAGAGCAACATTTCAGGCAGGGAGAACAGCACTGCCAAACTACCAAAACTAATGAACAAGAGATTTCCATAGAAGAGTTCAGATTGGCTGATGTAGTGGGTGAGTTTGGAAGTAGCAGTAAGAAAATGAAGCCAGATGGGTAGATTGGGGTCAGAATATGAAGTGAATGGTTGTGCTATACTTAGATATGGATTTTAAGCTGTAGAAGACGGGAAGTCAGCTAATCACAGCTGAGATCTTTACATAAGAAAATAGCTTTCTATTGTTTTTAAAGAAATATAAATTTAACAAAAGAAAATGCTCCAGCAGAAAGACATGAAGAGAAAAAAGTAGTAAAAAGTTCTGGCCGGTGTGGCTCGGTTGGAGAGTTGTCCCATACACTAGAAAGTAGTGGGTTCAATTCCCAGTCAGGGCATATATCCAGATTGTGGGTTCAATCCCCAGTCAGGGAGAACCCAGGAGGCAACCAATCGATAGATGTTTCTTTTTCACATCAATGTTTCTCTCAAAAAAAAAAAAAAAGGGGAAAAAATTCTTTTAATGTTCTAAATGACAGATAATGATGAGGGCCCTAAGCCAGGTATAGAAGAAGGTATAGATTCTGCAGAAAGTTCTAAGGTAGAATGGTTAGAATTTGGTGACTGGTAGGTTTCTACTTTGGTATCATCACTAATGGATAAAGATGTGTTTTTGAGGGAGAGAGAAATCATTCCTTGTAGTCTATGTGAAGTCTGAGGTCAGAGTGAATGCTATGGTGCATGGTTAAATCTTCCCCTTCCGCCTGCTTCAGCAATGAGACACTCATCCCCCAGCATCTAGGAGTGTTGGCTGACAGCTCTCACTGGAGTACCTCTATAAGAATTACCTTTCAGGTAAGTGAGTTGGCCTGGCCAAGGTTATGTTTCTTCTCTGAGTGCAGGCTACTTATCAGGAAGGCCATCCCTGTAGAGCTCTTGTGGTTTCAGCTGAGGTCACTGTTGCAACTGCATTTCAGTTCAACTTCTTGCTCTGCCCAATTTGGCTTCCCTCACACACTATAGGTATTGTTCCTGATAGCACTAACTAGTAAGTCTCTCACACACAATTCCATAGTTAGCTTATGTGCAAGTTAGCTTCCTATGACAGGTTATCGGAAAGTCATTTAGGTAAGGATGCCTGGAGGCACCCAGATTTGATTCTGGAGGTCAACAAAAATGATATGTAGCTAGATAATTTTTTGGGACTAACTGGCACATGAAAAATTACTGAAACCATAGCAATAGGTAAGACCACACTGGCAAAAAGCTGACAAAATAATTGATTCCTAGAGAACTCTGATGTTTAAAGGGTGGGTAGAGGAGTCATTAAAAGAGAGAAAGGATTCATCAGTGGGGCAAGGGAATTAGAAAAGAGTGCCATCAAAAGACCAGGGTGGGAGTGGGAGAGGGAGAATTTGATTTAGACCAAGATGGTCACAATGTCAATAATTGAAGTCAAGTAGAAAGAAAAAGAAAGAGGCCAATGGATCTGGCAGTTGCAAGCTCACTGGTGACCTCTGCCAATACCTAATAGTCAAGGGGGAACAGGAAGTGATGCAGAGGACACAGGAGGCACAGACTACTCTCCAAGAGTGCAGCAATGAAGGAAAGAGAGGGCGAGCTTGACAACCTGGCAGAGTTACCAAGGGGTAACTTTTTCTCCCTTGGATGAAGGAGACTCAAATATGTTCGAAATGGGGGGATATAGGCCAATGTAGAAGGAAAATTGAAAAATATACTAGTGAGAAGTATTGTAATAGAGGAAGGTTCCAGAGAAGAGTGGACTGAATGGAATCAAAAGCACATATAAAGGAATTACCCTTTAAAGCAATAAAAACATATTTTTGGGACAGAAAGAAAAGCAGGTAATGAGAAACAAAATACTGTAGCTCAGTGTTGTTCAATAAGGCAACCACTAACCACATATGGCTACTGACCACTTACTGAAATGTGGGTAGGTTAAATTGAGATGTACTGTAGATACACCAGCACACCAGATTTCAAATACTTAGTATAACGAAAAAAGAGTATCAATGGTCTCAATGATAACTTGTCCATATTGATTATATTTTGAAATATGTATATAGCTGGTTAAATATTAAAATTAATTTACCAGTTTATTTTTATGTTTTAAAATGAGGCTACCAGAAAATTTAAAACTCCATGTGACTTGCATTATTATTTCTATTGTACAGCATTGCAGATGTATATCAAGTAATCTTACTTACTGTGGGAATGCAAATCTTGCTTAAGGGATTTCCATCCAAGAGATATGATCCATTAAATGTCACATATTCATCATAATACTGAGGTGCTTGAGGAATAACACTACATAACAATTTGCGCTTTTCTTCAATTTTTTTTCTTATGTGCAAATACTCAAAATATGGATTTGCTCTCTCTGAACTGTATGGCTGAATCTCATCTAGTTTCAGAGAATCTACAATGGCTGCCAGAGACTGCTGAGTTTTCTCTTTTGCTTGTAGTAAAGAGGGACTCACTTGCACAGGCTGAGGTACACGTGACACTTTCCTTTTCCGTGGGTGGTGAACTTGAGGATCATCTTCTTCAGTTAATCTTATTCTTCCTCTAGGAGATGAAGATTCACTGTCTTTTTCTGGTAATATTGTACAACTAGCAAGAATCTGTTTGCTTTGATTTGCCACTGTATTTGCTTTGTTTCTAGTCATCCTCTGAGGAATTTGGTTTTCAGTTTTATCATCTTCAGCATTTTCTTCTAATTCTACTTTAATTAATTGCCCATATTTATGCATTTCTGGTTGAGCTGGTTGTTGTGAATGGTTTTCCAGACATGATAAAGTGCTTTGTTGTGATTCTTCCTCTTCGATGGAAAGCAAACACTTTTCACTTTCAAGACAAAGCTTTGGATTATCTTGTTCATTTAGGTTTCCTTTTGGCATTCCTGCATTAATTTCACATAAATCAGAATCACACTTATCATTCAAATGAGTTAAAACCAAACTTTCCAGCTTGCTTTCTTTTTCGTGTGAAATAACCTGAATATCAGAAGTGCTATTTTCAACTTCATGGCTATTGGAAGACTTATATATATGTTTGCTAAATGCATAATGTATATTTAGCTGGGAAGAGGAATCACTTCCATTAAAGTCCTTCTCTAATGGTAATATAGGCAAAGTATTAGCCTTCTCAAAATTTGGTGATGCTTCTTGAACAGAGTTTTCAGAGTACACTGGAACAAAGGTATCTGTCTTCTGAACATCTGTTAGGGCAAAAGTATTCTCCATATCTTTTGTAGATTCATTATCAGTATCTAAAACAGTACTGATAATCTGAACTGCATTTTTATGTTGTAAAATACCTGGATCTTGATTGGCAGCATATGACGAAGACATATGTTTAGAAATAGACTCAGTATCTGAAAGTGATTGGCTGTGGAAAGAGCCTGGTTGCTGTGAAGGTAGAAAGGATGCTGCATCCTGAGCACAGGAGTTTACTGGCAGTTCAGTCTGGTGCAGGCATAAAAAGTCAGTATTCTGTTCTTTCAGTATTTTGTTTTCAGAATTACAAAAAACCTGAACAGAAGAATCTTGACCGGAAGTACTAGAGTTTGGGCCGATGAAGTCACTGGTGCTTAATGAGTCCAGTCTATCTACATGTATCTCCCATGATTTATTTTGGATCACACCAACCTGATTAGATGGTTCTAAATGAACAGGACTGTCCATTGAAGTGCCCACTGGAGCAGAACTCTTGGTAACATTTATATCAGCTGAAATATATTTGCTGTTTATAGATCTAGTTGGAGAGGTGGCAAAACTGGAATTTATGTTTGATACATTTGAAAGTTCTCTTTCAGGCACATTTGAGGATACCTCAGATTTGGGAGAAGGGCAAATATCTCTTGGCACAGCTAAGCCACCTTGATTGCTTTCTTCTGATGTTGTTTGGAATTGTTTTGTATGTTCACAAATGACAGATGGCATGCTACATCTTCGAACTTCTACAGTTGCTCTCCCCTCATTTATAACAAGTTTAACATCTTCTACAGAAGATGATCGGAGATGGGATGTTGGAAGTCTGCTTGTATATGGTGGTTTAATCCGCTCTGGCAGTTCAGCTAGGCTATCGAAGTCCTTTTCATGAAGTGCAGGAGATTTGGCAATTGGCAGAAAAGGCGACTGGGAAAAGGACATTTGGGAATCTGAACCCTCTAACAAAAAGTCAGAGTCATACTCAACTGGAGGTCTTGGGGTGGTTACTGTAGTATGACAAGAATCTTCTGAACTAGCAACAGAAATCATGGATACAGATCTGGAGCTGAGACCTGGCTTTTCATTCTCTGATCTAGGAGATCTGTTTAAGCTATTATCTGAGACAAAAGATGACTTCCCTAAATTCATTATATTTTTGGTGTCAACAGATTGCGATCTGTTACTTACAGCATCTTTAGACTGTTTCTCCTTGGTATAAGGCTCAGTCAACTCTGAACTCTTTGACCTAGTAAGCGCTTTATTTTTGGACTCAGCTAGTGTATGCTTCGTTTTTTCTTTATCTTTTACTTTAAGTTCTAAACAGTTACGATTTCTCAACCGTTCCTTTTCTTTTTGCTTTATTTTTTCCTTATGTTTTTTGTGCCACTGCTCTATTTCTAGGTCTTTAAGACTTAGCATTCGTTCAAAACTTGTCTGCATTAAATCATCATTCACCAACCTCTTTTCTTTAGGTCGAGTATCTTTTGATGCTGGTGATAACTTAGGTTTGGGCTTATCTGCTTCAGATTTTAGTTTGAATAAACTATTCAGCTGAATTTTATCCTTATGTTTATCTCTTTCTTTGTATCTGTCTATGTCTTTATCTTTTTTATCTTTTTCCTTTCCATCAGTTTTGAAAGGTTCATCTTTTGTTTTTTCCTTAAGGGATGTTTTTTCCTGTTGTGCTTTACTACTGTCTGCTATACTTGACCTCTTCTCTTCCTGAAAGTGTTTGGAATTACTTATATTTACACTTTCTTTATCTCTAGATTTTTCCTTTTTATCTACCTCCCTGTCTTTAGTTTTGCTTTTTTCTGATTTAGTGTAGTCACTATTATCTGACTGCTTGCTTTTCTTCTCCATCATGTGCTTTTCTTTGCTTTCTGCTAGGTGCCTCTCTTTTTCAGGTTTGTCTTTGTCATGTCTTCTGTCTGTTTTTTCTCTACTTTTCTCTCTGTCATCAGGTTTTTTAATAGTAATATTTTTTATCTTCTCGCCTTCTTTATGACATTTCTCTGTATGATGTGAATATAGTTTGTCTCTGTCTTTTATTCTGTCAACACATTCACTAAGATCTAATTTGTCTTTGTCTGACTTATGCTCATGTTTTATTTTCTTCTCTTTTTCAGAATTTCTTCTTTCAGCTTTCTCAATGTCCTTTTCTTTACTTTGAAATCGTTTGTCAGATTTTTCCTTACTTTCTTTTATGTGCTTTTCTTGTTTTTCAATTTCTATTTCCTTTTCCATTGAATGTAACCTTATAGATTCCTCACTGGCACTTATACCTAAAGAACTAAATTCTGTTTCTTTACCTATAGGTATATTCTCTCTTTCTTCTTTTAAATCTTTTATTTTTTCCTCCTTACACGATTTCTCACTTTCCTTTTTAATCTTTTCTCGTTCTTCTTTAAAGTTCCTCTCTTTTGAGACATGCTTTTCCTTGGTTGATTTATCATCTTTTATATTTTTTTCCAATTTTGATTTTTTTTCTGTTAGGGGGTCATGTTCTATACTCAAAAATATATCTTCAGTTTCATCACTTTTAAAAAAATTCTCTTTCCAAAATTCTCTATCAAATTCAACACTCCGCTGTAGCTCTTTAACCCCATCCCTATTTTTGTATTTTTCTTTTTCACCTTCAATTTCCTTTTTATGTTTTTCTTTTTCCCTCTCTTTATGTTTCAATTTATGCTTTTTTAATGTTTTACCTTCTTTGTCCATTTTTTTCAGTGTACAATCTGAGTTTTCAAATGTTGAACTATGGTCTTCATCCTTTATTTTAGCATTTGACTTTTCACCAAATTCTAAGTGGAAATCTTTCTGATGTTTGTTTTTTTCCTTATGCTTACAAGATTTTACACTTGAACTTTCTGGCAAGAATTCCGATTCTGTATTATCATATCGAACAAGATCAGGCTGTAATGACATTTCAGAACTTCCTGGTGATAAACATGTTTTAGTGTGTTCTTGTTTTAGTGGTGTTGACTGCTTTTCACTTAGTCCACAAGAATGTTTGGGAGATTTACCACTGGAAATATGAAATAAATGTAATGAAGTATCATCTTTAGGGCTAAAAGATTTCCGAAAATTCCCCTCCTCTCTTGTCTTTTCTGAACAATCTACTGTAGCAATTGTCAAATTTGTTACTCTGGTATTTTCTTTCCCCTCTTTTTCTTGCTTCAGCTCTTGGTTCTCTTTATTTTTGTTCTGGTTCTTTAACTTTCTTTTAACTTTACCTTTCTGTTTGTGCTCATTTGAAACTCCATATTCCTTTTTGGTCTGTGTGTCGGAATTTGATGTTTCAGGTATAGAGCATGGAGTAGAAACCTTTTTGTTCTGAAGAATTTCTTCATCTGAACTTTCAGAACTTGAATACAAAACCCTAGATGGCTTTTGTTTTTTATTTTTAAATGATTTAGGGTAGAAAGCTTTATCCTGTTTTGCAAATAAGCTATTCTTTTCTACTTCAGATTCATTCTCTTTTCGGAGCTCTTTCCTAAGAATATGCCTATCATCAATCATTTTATTTATTTCTTCTTCATCATCATCTTTGAACTCATACTCATCAAGGGCAGTTGAAAGAGGTGCTTTGGGAATCATTTGTTTACTTTCACAGATGATAGAGTCTTTCTCTGTCTCAGAGTCAATATTTTCATCAACACTGGAAGGATTTACAGACTGAGCCTCTTCAGAATCTAGAATAAGAAAAAAAAAATCTATTGTTGGTTGAAAGACAAATGTCAGAAAAATAAGACAGAGAGAAAAACATAGCATATACAATAAACATTTCAAACAATTCAGAAAAAAATTTCAGAATTACATGTGAATAATGCAATAAAAACATGTAAGAACTCTGCTACGGTGTCATGGAAAAGCTTTATAGAGAATCTACTTCAGGATAGGATTCCTTAATACATCTAAAAGCACATGATATACTGAATTTACAATACATGTATCAGAAATATGTAATATAAAGCAGGGGACTGGATTTCAGGGGAAATATTGACTACTAATGTTATATAAAATTTTTACATATATGTACTGTTTTTCTGGAAAGGATATTTAACTTAATATTCTTTGATGCAAAGAAATATTAAAAACCACTGATTTAAAGGGTTTAATTATGTAAATATCATAGATTGTTTTATGTTTCAGAATTTTTATTAATAAAGGTATCAAGTGGTTCCCATAAAGGACAGTAAATTAAGTAAAAGTAGATCATTTTGACTATACAAGAAATGACTATCTAGTTTTAAAAAATTAGAAAAATTAAAAGAACTATATACCCATAATCAAGAGTATGACAAATAGATACACAATCTGAAGAAGGCTACTCTATTCCTTAATTTTCTTATCTATAGTAATCTTGATAATAATAATATATAGCCCTGACCAGTTTGGCTCGGTGGATAGAGCGTCGGCCTGTGGACTGAAGGGTCCCGGGTTCGATTCCAGTCAAGGGCATGTACTTCCTCTCTGTAAAAAATCAATAAAATATTTAAAAATAATAATAATATATATATGTACAATAAAGGAAATAACAGGCTCAACTCCTGTTTTTAAGTATATATTTATATTCAGTGCGTGAAAATTTAATTGCATCCAAACTTTTGCATTAATATAGCCAAAGCACTGCTAGATTCTACTTCATAGCATATTTTTTGTTAATCCTTACCCAAGGGTATTTTTCCCATTTATTTTTAGAGAGAGTGGAAGGGAAGGAGGGCGAGGAGGAAGGGGAAAGAAAGAGAGGAAGGAAAGAAAGGAGGGATGGAGAAAGGGAGGGAAAAACTGAGAGAGAGAGAGAGAGAGAGAGAGAGAGAGAGAGAGAGGGAGAGAGAGAGAAAGGGAGAGAAACAGGTGAATTGGTTGCCTCCAGCACGTGCCCTGACTGGGGCCAGGAATTGAACCTGCAACCCAGATACATGCCCTTGACTTGGAATCAAACCCTCAACCCTTCCTTGTGTGGGCTGATGCTCTAACCACTGAATCACATCAGCCAGGGCAAGCACCTTTTCTTAGCTGAAATGTATTTTGCATAAATGGGCCTCTAACTGAAAACAAAACCCAGGTCTCTAACTAAAAAAAAGAAAACTGAGGCCTCTGACCAAGGGAAGGGAATACAAAAAATCATTCCAAATATGATAAAACTACATTTGCTAAGTATTTAATAAAAAAACTAAAAATGTATTGTAATATATTGTTTCCTCTAAAGTGATCTAGCTCTCAAATATTTGCTTCACATGAAAATTTAAATTCCAGAAGTATTTCGGAGAATCTATAAAGTTACTGGGCACTACTATAGAGGAGCTCTAGACAGATTACAACCTTGTTTTTGGAGACGATATGGTAATATTCTAAGACAATATTATTACTAAATGCCAATGAGTGATATAGTTATACTGACACATGATATAAAAAAAGAACATTTTTGGATTTTAACTACTCGTACATATGTAAAAAAATATAATTCTTCATTCCCAATTACCAATATTGCAATACATAATACCAAACTATAAAACTTTATGTTGCAAAAAAGGAACAACTACTTTGGGAGTATTTATTTTGGTCCTTGATTAAATGAATACAAAAATATGTACTTATACAGCAGATGTTATTTTTTTCTGTTAACATCTTATTTATAATTTGTTCTTAAGGAGTTCCATACTTGCAGTCTTCAAGGATTTAATTCTTATGTTTATATATAACTATTCTATTTATATTCTGTTTCTCATCAAATGATTAGTTTTACTGGAAATTGGGAATAATTTTTTCCTTTGGATATCCCGTAAAATATCAGTTCTACACTAAGCATGAGTCTTAAATATTAATTGTGCTCTGCCAGGCACACAGTGCTAGGAGATAAGGGTGAAAAGATGAAAAAACCCAGTCCTGCCCCTTAACAGTTATATAATCTGCCAATTGCTAAAATGGCAGTAGATACTAGGTCCAAAGGGTGCACTTGGGAAAGTCTGCTTGGGAGAACTGGAGAATGAAAGCAGGCTTCTCAAAAACATAGCATTGAAACTAAGGTATAAAGGATATATAAAAATTTCAGGTAGAATTTAAGGGTATAAAGAAGCAGCTCAAATTACAGCATGTATACCATTTCATGTATTTTTCTTTTCATTTAACAGATCATAGAAATTTTCTTTTGAAGTTACATTTCTTTATTACTATTTTTAAGGGCAGTGTATTACCTTGAATTAATATGTAATCATTTAAACTGATTTTTCTACTGACAGGACATTCGGTTTGCCTCTAATTATTTAATACCATAGATATTTAACAATGTAGAAAAATGTATGTAGACTTGTGAGGGGCAAAACAAGACTGAACATACGGTGATAATTATTAAAACTGAATAATAAATATGTGGGCTTACAATACTACTATTTCTACTTTTGCAAATATTCGAAGGTTTCTATAATAAAAGTAAAAACATTTGTACAGAATAAAACAAAAACCCTTAAATACATATACTATAGTTTAAATATAATTTTCCTAATTTTCTGAACAAAATCAGGTAAGATGCAAAATATTTTCAGAAATACATTATATATGAGCATATATCATTTCATCAAAGATTTTAAATTAGTTAATGGTAGACTCTATAGCAAAAAAAACCAAAAAAACCCACCAGCTAGTTTCTTTCATTTTCAGAACCCTTTTGCCCAACAGAAGGTGCTACACTCAAATATAATGAAGACTGTAGTCTCAGCATACATCATAACAGGTATCATCAAGTCAAATAAACACACACTAAATTCATACTGCAGGTATATGCTGACATTAGGGTCATCTGACTCTGAATGTATACAGGTTCTGCCATTAACTCTAGGTTCAAATCTTTGCTCTGTCACTTAATAGGTCAGTAATCTGTTATGAGGGATTAACTCATAGGGTTACTGTGCGGATTAAATGAACTTATTAATGTAATGTGCCTAGCATATCCTGACACATACCATGAATGTGATAAATATTAACTCACTGCCTAGAAAAAAAGAGAAAAATGTTATCATTAAATTAAAATATTTAAATAAAATATATGTTTAACATCAAATACTGCCTTATTCAATAAAGCACACATTAATTTAAAAAGGCCAAAGCTGAATTCCAGAATTTTTCATATTTGCTTAACTTTGTACCAGAAGATTAAAGACATGAAGATTCAAGCTAACTCTAGGCACTTCACTTATTATAGGGTTACAATGGAAGTCAGTGGTCCTTTAGACTGAGGGCAGTGGAAAACATTAGTCTTTCAAGTAAACAAAAAGCATATATACAAATATGGACTTTTCATGGAGGGGAAAAGGGAGGGTAATGAGGGGAGAGAAGAAATAGAATGAACCAAGAAATAATTTTCTTATATTAATGTCTGGTAGAATTTATATTTTTATAAATAAAAGCACTAGTCATAATTGATGACCACTTGCATAACATATTTTTTTTAGTATTCCTCAAAGAAGGGAGAAGGGAAATGGGAGTGGAGATAGTGAAGAGGGGACACAATTACATAAACTCTATTTCATGTGCTAACTGTAATAAAATGCCATTATGTCATGATTTAAAAAGAGTTTCTACAACTTATGTGGAAGAAAATTATCCTTGGCAAAAGCTTAAAATGAACACTGTATTTATGCAAGTCTATAAGTTGTCTTATTCATCTTTGTATCTACCTTATAGGCCAGTGATGGCGAACCTATGACACACGTGTCAGAGGTGACACGCGAACTCATTTTTTTGGTTGATTTTTCTTTGTTAAATGGCATTTAAATATAGAAAATAAATATCAAAAATATAAGTCTTTGTTTTACTATGGTTGCAAATATCAAAAAATTTCTGTATGTGACACGGCACCAGAGTTAAGTTAGGGTTTTTCAAAATGCTGACACGCCAAGCTCAAAAGGTTCGCCATCACTGTTATAGGCCCAGAATATGACTATGTAACAATGTTAAAAAAAAATTTTCCTGACCAGTTAGTAAGTGGCAGAGCAAGGTCTTCAAATCCATTTTTTTTTTACTCCAAAATTGGTACGTAACAACCATTATGCCATATTACTTCTGAGTACATAAAAGACACTAAATATAGTCAAGATGAACTGTACAAACACCCAGGAAGATAAAGCCATAATTTGTGATCATTCATAAGACCTCAATAAATACCTTCCACTTCTATGTTTATTTCACGATTAAATAAACAACTCTGCCACAATATCTAGGATCTAAAATAAAGTATGGTATTAAATGAGGTTTATTGTTAGTTTACATATAAAAGGCTTTGAACAAAAAAGAAAAAGCAGTAACAATGCTTTAAACATACCCACCTGAGGTTACAGTTGAATTTCAAATATAAACGTGCTATTTGTCTATTCTTTGCTTGATCTTGAAATATTCACATCTTAGATACACAATACCTTGATTTATATATTCCATATGTACATGAAATAACATAGATTAAAAACACCTTATTCATGACTATAAAGCAATTCAATTTATAGAAAATAAAAAAGTCTAGTAAGGGGAAAATAGGTAGTGGTCAAAGGGTACAAATTTCCAGTGATAAGATGAAAAAGCTCTGAAGATATAATGTACAGCATGGTGACTATCCTATCTAATAAAAGAGAAACATGATAATTAGCCGTACAGCCACTACCCTTCCCAATGGCTAATCACTGAGATATGCAAATTAACTGCCAACCAAGATGGCGGCCGGCAGCCAGGCAGCTGACGCGAACAGGGAGGCTTGCTTGCTCCAGTGACAGAGGAAGCCAGGTTCCCCGCCTGCCTT
>NW_005359064.1:1567180-1576312 GCF_000412655.1 Myotis brandtii | reverse complement strand
CCTACCCTGAGCGTGACTGAGGGTGGCATCGCAACCTCCCAATCCGCCCTGCTCTGTGCATGACAGGGGGCGGCGCCCCAACTCCCCAATCGGCCCTGCTCTGAGCCCGACCAGGGGCTGCACCTAGGGATTGGGCCTGCCCTCTGCCACCCGGGAGCAGGCCTAAGCCAGCAGGTCGTTATCTCCCGAGGGGTCCCAGAATGCGAGAGGGCACAGGCCAGGCTGAGGGACCCCCTCTCCCCCCCAAGTGCACAAATTTTTGTGCACCGGGCCTCTAGTAATTAATAATACTGTATTATCTATTTGAAAGTTGCAACAGATTTTAACTTTAAAAAAAAATCCTCACCCAAGGATGTTTATTGATTTTTAGAGAGAGAGAAAGGGAGAGAAACATTGGTCAGTTGCCAACCATATGTGCCCCAATGGGAGATGGAACCTGGAACCAAAGTATGTGCCCTGGCCAGGAATTGAACCTGCAAACGTTTTGGTGTATGAGATGACATTCCAATCAACCAAGCCAGTGAGCAAGGGCACTAATAGCTTTATTTTAAATACTAGAGGCCCGGTGCACGAAATTCGGGGGTAGCAGGCCTAAGCTGTCAGTTGGACATCCTTAGTGCTGCCGTGGAGGCGGGAGAGGCTCCCACCACTGTCGCTACACTCGCCAGTCGTGAGCCTGGCTTCTGGCTTAGCGGCGCTCCCCTTGGGGAGTGCACTGACCATCAGGGCATTGAGCGTCTGCCCCTGGTGGTCAGTGCACGTTATAACGACTGGTTTACCTGTCATTTGGTCGCTTAGGCTTTTATATATATAGAGAAGAGGCCCAATGCACAAAATTCGTGCAAGAGTAGGCCTTCCTTCCCCTGGCTGCTGGCACCAGCTTCCCTCTGGCACCCGTCCGGGCTTCCCGGCTTCCCTCTGGCACCCAGGTCCCGGGCTTCCCTCGCAGCCCGGCTTTGTCTGGAAGGTCGTCCGGAAGGACGTCTGGTCTAATTAGCATATTACGCTTATATTATTATAGATGAGAAATCTGATGTCAATCTCTTTCCTTTGTAGGTAACATGTTTCCTTCTGATTCTGGAAGCTTGTAGAATTTTAAAAAATTTTTATCTTTGAGGTTGTGATTTATCAAGATGTGAGGTTTCCTACCCCTGCTCCCCCCCCCCTTTTTTTTTAACACCATTCCCCTTTGATCTACAAACACAAGTCTTTCTTCAGTTAAAGGGCACTTTCTTTAATTTAAAAATATTTTCTATTTACTAATTTTTGTGGGCTAAATACTATATATCCTGGGTATGGTTTTATGGTTTTTTAAAATCATTTTTCTTATATTTCCAATGTCTTTTAAAAAGTGTTTTATATTTTGCCCTTCTCTTAGACCTCTCAGATCTTCAGCAATGCCCAGTGTACTCTTTAGTCCTATATAGAATATTTACTTTCAGCAGTTGTAATTATTATTAATTCTAAGGATTTTCCTGGTCTAATTTTTCACAGTAGCCTTTTGTTATTATGGTTAGTGGATCAATTCCCACCAAGAATCTCCAGAAATACTGAGAATAACTTACCCTTCTGCTTCCTATATTATTTACATTCTCCAGGATCAATGGTTCTGTTTGTTCATCTTGGCCCTTCTTGTCTTTCATTCAGTTGGTTTTCCTAAAATATCTGGATTTCTTTTCATATTATTAGAGAGAGAAACTAGTTTCTTCAGCATTTTGTGGAGAATCTTTAAAACAGGCTCCACCCTTGAGTTAGAGGCCTGTTCATAGTGATCTGTGGTTCTCTCTAATCTCAGCCTGTTGCTAAGACCATTCCCTGAACAAGCTGAGTCTTACTTTCAGAGAATCTCTCAGGTTTCATTGGGATGAATATTTCACAATGGTTTCAGGCCTCTCATGTCTATTTTGGGTTGTTCCTTTGCTCTGCAATAATTCACTAACACAACTAATATATTTAAGAATTATACAAATATAACTTATTTATGTTACTTAGGCAAAGAAGTAACATTAGAAAAAGACTTGCATTTTCAGAAACAAAACTTTATAGGTTTCATATTCCTAAACTGATTGAGAAATGCAGCTCACAGATAGGGAAATATAATATTAGGTAATTTTATACAGTCTCATCTAAATTTTCATTTCTTTACCTCAATTTTCCTAAGTAAAGATTAGGTATTTTAATTCTATTTTGTAAGAGAAAAGAAGTTATACATCTAGTTGGAAATAAATATGCCATATAAGAACATATTTTCACTTTATTTCTATAATACTAGATATAGGTAGATAATTAAGTTAATTTAGGGGTAAGCTGGGGAGGGAAGAGAATATATTAAGTTGAAAATACTGTCTAAAAGAAAATCTACATAAGAATTAAAATAAAGTACCACAGCACTCTGTATACTCCCTCAATTAGTTATTACACTGTCTTTCTACTAAAATACCAGTAACAGAAACTGATTCTATAAAATATAAATTTATCAAGATATTCAATCCCCCTCTGATAATAGTGGTATCACTACAAAAATTTTGATGTCACTAAAGGAAACTGACAAAATCACCCAGTCTTAGCTATTCCATCATAAATATAGATATTACATAGAGGTCCTTTTAACCATGACTAGATAAAACATTTTTTTCTGCAGGCAGGATGATATAGCTAAGGCCGAACTCATTTAAATGTATGCATATATAATTAATATTTTTAATTCAAATCTCTTTATTTAAGGGTTCTGCCCAAATGTACCCTTTATAGAGTTTTAGTTTTAAATATTCAGCAATATCTCAACTATTATAATTATGTGACAGACTCACTTTAAGTTGCTAGGCACCAGTAGAAATTCAATTTTTAAGGAAAACCATCAAGCTAACATACTTAATTGAAAAACCGATTAGTTTTGGTATTTGCAATAAACAGTTTTACATATTTTGGGCAAATACACTTGAAATTTCTTGACTACTATATTTATATTAATTTCAAAGAGAGATATTTGGTAGACTACTATTTTATGTAACATACAAAATGTAAAGACATATATTAATTTGCAGACATCCAAAGAACATCTTAGATGCAACCACAATCTTCTATTTATTTTTCTGATATATAAGCATGTAAAAAATATAGAACTATATAATTTTTATACTGATAAAGGGTGAATGTTTACAATATATGGTAATTTAGGTATTCATTAACTTCTTTCCCTTTTTCTCCACTTAGCAAAATTTGACATAGACATTTCTCTTTAAAAAACACTCCACCTAGAATTAAAAATTCTTAAGCTTTGGAACTAGGTTGATATAATTAATACACATAAAACACATGATACAATCTGATTTAAAAGTATTGACTTTCAAAAAAAGTTAAATGTAGAGGTTTTGTTTAAGATTCAGGTTTAAGATATTTAGAAAAAAGTTTACCATAAATCACAAAGCAGAGGAGAAAAAGTAGAGAATGCAAAACACTATAATGGAATTTCTTTTAATTGGTCATTAAATAAAAGAATATCTCATTGTCTATCCATGCTGCATGCCACCTCTCTGCACATCATAGACACCTAACTGCCTTTTCATTTCTTCTAAGTACTGATACCACAGGGATATGTGAAAAATAAAAGTGTTAAGTACCAAACATGGTGCTTGTTGCTACTCAACAAGTTGGTACATGCCCTTGACCGGAATCGAACCTGGGACCTTTCAGTCCGCAGGCCGACGCTCTATCCACTGAGCCAAACCGGTTTCGGCGAGAAATAGATTTAATCAAATAAGTTGTTTACAGCACTGGTTAAATTAAATAAGGTTCTTGGGTTATAAATGGATTATAATTTTTCATACTAGGCCTAATCTGTTATCTAACATAGACACTGGAATTGATTTTAAAATGCCATTTGGAAAGCAAGAAGATAAAATATTTTTTACATGTTAAATGGAGTAATCTTGAATTTTAGGTATACACTAGTACACAAACTCCTTTCCCTATAAAATGCTCTATCAAGTTTAAATTTCTAATTCTCAATTATGATATAGATATTAATGCTCTAAAAACACCCTATGTTAACTTCTTCCTGTAATTTTTATACTTCTAAGGTTAAATGGTTTGCTTTAAAACGTTTTAAGGTGATGATTCTTCTTCCTTATGGATAAATTGTTAACATCACATAATCATTTAGTAAAAATGTATGGTATATTTTGGTTTAAATGATTGGTTTTTGGAGCTCTTGAATTATTAAATGTTATAGTTCCATATATGCATGCATCAACACTTGAATTTCACAATTCCTGAAATATAAAACTGAGGAAGTGAATTTAATAAATTATGACAATATATTTAAAATAGTTACAATTTACTGTTTTAACATTAAGAAAATAAGGCTTCAAAATATTGGTCATTTTGTGTATTTTTTGACACACAGATGCTCTCAGTAAGCACCAGTTTCCTAATCTATTTTATGTCAGTCTCTAAAAGTAGCCTGTCTGTTTATTATGATGGAGCATTTGAGCATTTCCTAGGTTAAGTTTAAGTATGCAAGTAAGGGAAGTTTATAGCAGCTGCTTAATAAATAAGGCCAGATTATTAGCAGTCAAAGTAAGATAAGAAAAAGGTTAATAATCCTGACAATGACTGGCATTTTCAACATTGTACACTGAGAGCTCTGTTTAAGTAATAAAATCAGTGTCTGCAAACTTTAACAGAATCTCTACTCTGGCAATTAATGAATGTCTGAAAGTATGGGCAGGGACACTACGTGACACAGAGTTACCCTCATCTCTACTACCATAATTATGCTTTATGAACACAATCTCTGAATAACTGAATTCTCAGCAGAATAGCAAGAAGCAATTGTAGCAAATACTATTATTAAATGGAATTCCTGTATAGGAATGTAATTGAAATGAAACCATGGGAAAAGGGCAGAAGTTAAGGGGGGGAAAGACTAAAGAATTATGCAAATTTAAAAGTGTCACACATTTGTATACAAATAAGCTGTATTAACCAGGACATGTATTCTTGCAACAATAGCGTAAATGTCTGATATGCACAACATAAAACTGCTATGCAGTGTAGTTCATGAACTGAGGCCAGTCTGCATATTGTTTATTACAAATCCATTATGAAACAGGATCTTGTACCAGAAATGGGAATTAATTAGTCACTAGAACACTGAGTTCAGCTAACATTTTTTTTTATTTTTATTTTTTTTTTAGCATTTTTACCTTTTTGATGAAGAAAGCAGTACATTTACATTCTGGCAAAAGTTCTTTATCATGAGAAACAGCAATAGTTTGTGGAATAGCTACTCTGAGTAGCACTGTCATAAAGCATAGCGCAATGCCTAATGGAATAAACCACACTTAAATGCTACATATATAACACCCTTTATTTACTCCAAATGTATTAACTTCTTTGAAATTCATAGTCTTGACCTTATTCTCTACCTTTGCAACACTTAAAGTGTATCTGTCACATGGATGACATGATATACCAGATGGGTAACAATGCTATCCAATTTTATACACAAACATCTCTGGGCAGTTAAGTTAATTCTCTATTAAATATTAACATATTCTGAATTTAGATTGGATGGTGTTTGATAAAGTTAAGTCTAACAAGGACCTCATGTAAATTAAGCAATAAATTTGGGTATTTTCATCAGTCTTTTTTAGCAACTCCAAAATCTTTGTAAGATACTTACTGATGATTTTTGCATCATTCCTTGAAGGACTTTGATCAAGCAATAATTCAGGCACTTTCACCATGTAGAAAATAAATATTCTGAAAAATCAACAGATAGCTAATGAACACATGAAATAATCAAAATAAATGAAAATCAAAAAAGGTTCTAGAAGGTCGTGTTCCACTCTAATTAAATATGTAAGTTCAAATAAAACAGCTTTCTTCTTCCATGGGAAAAATCTGTTGCAGACCTTTTTAAAAGAAAGTTTTATAACAAGGCTGCTTTCCACAGCTACTGCTTTCTAAAGAGACCAGAATTAGAGTTTGTAGCCACAAAACATGTAAAAATTAACATACCATATAAAATTTCTATTTTTCAAATCGTATTTTCTTGCTTTCTTATGGAAGCCAATGTAATTTCGGCTATCATAATCCTCATTTTACACAACGATGTTCAAGTGACCTTCAGCTTGTCACTGCTAGATGGATTTATAAATTCTTTGAAAGTAGGAATGACAGGGATTAGTAGAAAATTATGTTATTATCTGCATTTTCTTAATAGGCTGTATCTCCAATGCATAAACAATGCCCAACACATAATGGGTGCTCAAAAATAGTCGCTAAATAATTGAGCTGAAGGAAAAGGAGGAAGAGGAGTTTAGGATGACTATCAAGCATATGACATAAGTATAGCTGATTTACATTACCATTGAGAGAAAAAAACAAAACACAAGAGGAGTGTAAATAGAGAACCAAGTTCCATTCAGGTACTCTGATTTCTGTGGAAATCTTAAGTGGTAATAGCCAGAGGGGCAGCTAAATATATAGGTTTGAAAGCTCAAGAGAAATGTATGGAATAAAGAGATATTTGGAAGGCTTCACCATATAGATGGCAGTTAGAATTATAAGTGTGGGTGGGAGAATATAAGTGTGGGTGGTAAGAGGAGAGGGTCCAGAAAGTAAAATCTTCAGAAAAATCAATACATGGGAGTATGTGAAGGGAATGAGGGGAAAAATGAAGATAAGATTCTAGAAGGAAACTGAGAAGAAACAGTCTGGAAAGCTAAATGAAAGCCAGAGAATTATGTCTTAGAAACCAAGACAGAATTTTAGGAAGAATATGGTTAACACTGTCAAATTCTACAGAGAGACCAAGAAGACAGTTAAGGGATCTGGCAGTTAGATCATCTATACTAATAAAAGGGTAATATGCTAATTAAGACTGTATAGTTGCAGTGGCTGCGAGAGCCGAGGAGGGCCAACAGTGGCAGCAGCATCGGGATGATGGGGGCGGCGCCTTCCCCTGATCAGCCCGGTTGCCTCCCGCAGAGGGAGGTCAGACTGTGGCTTAGGCCCGCTCCCCAGCCCTCAGGGGATGTCCCCTGAGGGCTCCCGGACTGTGCACGAATTTTCATGCACCGGGCCTCTAGTGTTAGTAATAATGATGTTAATAAACATAGATTCAATAGAGTGTACTACAATGCACTTTAAGAAGATTCACTGTGAAGGGAAGGGCATAAGGGGTTAAATAAACAGGGATGCAGGGTAAGGGAAGATTCTGCTGAGTTGTATATTTATGTATACAAAAATATTATCACATGATTGAGTTCAGCTCCCTTCCTTCCACCCAAATTACCCCCTTCTCTGCCACTCACCACCCCTCACCTGACACATGCCTTATTAGCAGCCTGATATACATGCTTCTGGATTTTCTCCATGCTTATAAAATTTTTCACAAATATATGTACATATATGAATATATATATTGCTTTTTAAAACATTGTTCATTTTACAAAATTAGATATTATAATTATTCATCTTAATTTTTTAAGTCAATTTCTTATGAAAATCCTTCCAAGTAACTGGTATAGCATTAAGATTTATTTTTTCATAGTTGTACAATAACCCATGATGTGGCTATATACATCAATTTATACAACCAATGCCCTCTCTGACTATATATTTATGCTTTTACTAGTCAAAACAGCGCTATAATAAACACTGGATATTCCCAGAAGTGACTGATAGTTCAAAGTGCGTAAGTATCTTTAAAAATGTTTTATAATAAACTTTGAACTCAACATAGTAGACAGAATGTTATGTTATACTGAACCCCGAGGTACCCATTACTCAGCTCCAATAGGCATCAATCTTTGGCCAATCCATACCCTCTATTCATCCTACTGCTATATCATTTTGAAGCATATCCCCATTCAAGTTATTTTATCTAGAAATATTTCAGCATGTATCTTCAAAAGGTAAGAGCTCTTGTATTTCACCAGCTGTTGTCAGACTGTTTTTCAAGACTGCAACAATTCACACATACCTCCCTTTACCCTTTTATCCTATTAGGTAACCAAGTTTATAAGTTGTTGGTTTATTCTTCCATTATTTTTTAAAAATTTTTCAATTACAGCTTACATTCAATATTATTTTATACTAGTAGCTCTATGCACGAATACGTGCACCAGTAGGTCGCTGCCGTCCTCCTGTAGCGCCCCCCGCACCCCCTTATAGCTTGTTGCCCTGCCCTCTCCTGTAGCTCTCTGCCTCCTGCTTGCTTGCTGCCCTGCCCCGTCCTGTACTCTCTGCCACTGCCCTCTCCTGTAGCTCTCTGCTGCCCACTTATAGCCAGTAGGTCACTGATGCCCTCCTGTAGCTCTCCACCCACTGGCCCGCCCTCCTGTAGCTCCCCCCAACCCCCCTCATAGCTTGCTTCCCTGCCCCCTCCTGTAGCTCTCCACAGCCCGCTAGTACCTTACTGGCCCACCCTCCTGCAGGTCTGTGATCTGGTCATGATGCGCTTGGTCGTTACACCTCAGGGCATAATGACTAATTAGCATATTCCTCTCTTATTATATAGGATTAGTTTCAGGTGTACAGCACAGTGGTTAGACAATCATATACTTACAAAATGTTCCCCCCAGTACTTCCAATATCCACCTGGCACCATATACAGTTATTATACTAGAGGCCCGATGCATGAAATTCATGCAAAGGGCTTGGCCCTCGCAGCCCCAGCTTTGTCTGGAAGGTCATTCGGCTGTCTGGTCTAATTAGCATATTATGCTTTTATTATTATAGATTATTGACTATATTCCTCATGCAGTACTTTACATCTCCATGACTATTTTGTAACTACCAATTTGTACTTCTTTGTATGCGAAGGAACCGCTGAGCTAAAGCCAGCCCAATTTGTACTTCTTAATCCCTTCATTTTTTTCACCTCCTCCATCTAACCTCCTCCCTCCATTATTTCTTTTAAAATGTATAATAATATATACATATTGATATACCTTTAAATCCTTAATGTCTACAGTGATTTTTCTTTTATCCTGACAGGTGAATAATACTGTAGTCAGGTAGAGGACTCTTTTTTTTTTCTCCAAGTTTGATTTTTTAAAGCATTTAATTTTTTTTAATTTCAATTCTTTATTGTTTAAAGTATTACATATGTCTCCTTTT
>NW_005359064.1:1557057-1567136 GCF_000412655.1 Myotis brandtii | reverse complement strand
ATATGCATGCATACAAGTCCTTTGGTTGACCTCTTATCCCCTCACCCCCCTCCCCACCCTCCCTCATAGGTTGGACAGTCTGTTCGATGCTTCTATGACTCTGATTCTATCTTTGTTCATCAGTTTATGTTGTTCATTATATTCCACAAGTGAGTGAGATCATGTGATGTTTATCTTTCTCTGACTGGCTTATTTCACTTAGCATAATGCTCTCTAGTTCCATCTATACTGTTGCAAATGGTAAGAATTCCTTCTTTTTTTACAGCAGCGTAGTATTCCATTGTGTAGATGTACCACAGTTTTCTAATCCACTCATTTGCTGATGGGCACTTAGGCTGTTTCCAAATCTTAGCTATTGTAAATTGTGCTGTTATGAACATAGGGGTGCATATATCCTTTCTGATTGGTGTTTCTGTTTTCTTGGGATCTTATCAGCCACTAAAACTTAGGCTTTCTTCAGCTTGGGAAAAATTTCTAGTTGTATAATTGTGGACTATATTCCACCTTTATTTGCCTTTTAAATTCCCACAAAAATTATTCACACGTTAGATCTGTTAGGTCTCCGTGATTTATTTCCTAAGTATTTTTCATCTTCTTTAAGAAGTCGTTCTCTATAATATTGCTGTATTGTGAGGACTTATTTTACTTGATTTTCCAATAATAATTTAAGTCCCAACAATGATCATTTCTCACTCATCCACTGAGTTGTCTGGTTGTATAATCATGTTTTTTTTTGTTTGTTTGTTTTTTATTAGCTCCAAAAAGTCTTTTGAGCTATAACTGAATTTTCTTAAGTATTCATTTCTGTTGTTTGCTGAACGATCTGGTAGTTTTATTTAGCTGGGTTAACATTCTGTTTGTTCAAATGATTGTTCTCTTAGGTTTCTAGGTTCTTGGAGTGTTGTCTTTCTTCGATAACTCATTGAAACCCCACATTGGAGTAGTCTAAGAGGCAGCCCTCCTGCTGGAGGTAGAAGGTAAAGTGGCCTTCACACCTGTGACTGCCAGTTAGCAGCTGAAGCACCAGGAGGAACCGTTCCTGTTGTTTGATTCTAGGTCTTCTCAAACTTTTCCAGTCTCAGTAATGAATGAACCTGGCTTACAGGTTCAGTTATTTCTTGGATTTGTGGAATTTGGAGAGTCCTAATAAATCCCTAAGGGCCAGTAACCACTCTCCACCAATTTAACAAATATTTAGTGAGCAATATCTTTGTACCAAACACTTAAGCAGTTTATTTACATTTACTGGAAGGTGAAAATATATACTAAAAGGGATGTTGCTCCATTTGTTAACATTACCACTAATAAATACTGCTTTACCAATGTTATATTTTTCTCTTTTTATTCACCCTTCCAACCCTGGTCTCCTCATTTTATAATTAGTCCCACTTTTGGATATGTGATAGTTAAGTAGAAGTCCTAATCATTCCCTAAGTAAAATAAAGGAACTATCACCATTGCTGGACCCTTCTCAAAACTATTAAAAAACCTAGCAGACCCCAGATGGGTTGCCCCGATGGGTTTCTCAGTTGGTTGGAGCATTGTCCCATACACCAAAAAGGTTGTGGGTTCAAATCCCCAGTTGGGGCACATACGGAGGCAACAGATAGATCTTTCTCACATCGATGTTTCTCTTCTTCTCTCCCTAAAATCCATAAACATATCCTCAGGCAAGGATTAAAAAACCCCCAACATATTAGGTTTTCCCCTTAACATAAGAATTTCTTTGAATTAAAAAAAATATCCTGCCCGGCCAGTGTTGCTCAGTGGTTGAGTGTTGACCCATAAACCAAGAGGTCACTGTTTTGATTCCCAGTCAGGGCATATTTCCAGGTTTCCGGCTCCATCCCCAGCAGGGGGCATGTAGGAGGCAGCAGATTGAAATTTCTCCCTCATGGATGTTTCTATCTCTCTATCCCTCTCCCTTCCTCCTTCTCTAAAATCAATAAAAACATATTTTTTAAAGAATATTCTGGATCTTGTATGTGCCATTTATCTTAACTAAATTTTGTACAAATTTCCCCCAGAGAAGTATAAATCACCTATTAAATACATTATTTTTTTAGTGTTGCCTATTTTTCAACTTTGATATACCTTTTAAACATTAACATTTTTTTCCCTACAGATTCTTCTTTTTTCATTCCCATACAATTTATCTCTTGAAAAATCAAAGCCATTTGAGTTTCCCACAGTCTAGATTTTGCTTGGTGCAGTTCAGCAGCATGTTCCTCTGACTTTGGTATTTTCTGAAAATGGCAGCTGGATCCTGAGGATTGAAGAATAGTAGTGTAATGTGTTGTTTCAGCAGGGAGCATGCAATGCTTTTATTCCCCCTCTTTTTAAAAAATCTAATGTTAGCAACTGTTGATGCTCAATGCTTACACATATTAACTGATATGTGGTTTACAAAATGGTCAAACTTTTTTCTTTTTTACCTGCATTAACCTTATTTAAAAAACACTTCTCACCCAGCCGATGTGGCTCACTGGTTGAGGGTCAACCCATGAACCAGGAGGTCATGGTTTGATTCCTGGTCAGGGCACATGCCAGGGTTTCAGACTTGATCCCCAGTAGGGAGCATGCAGGAGACAGCCAATTGATTATTCTCTCATCATTGATGTTTCTATATCTCTCCTCCCTCTCCTTTCCTCTTTCTGAAATCAATAAAAACATATTAAAAAACAACCAAGACCAAAACCAAAAACTTCTCACCTATAATGAGGTTACCCAGTGACAGAGTTCATGTAAGAAAAGATAAATCATTTATTATTTTCTTTTATTTCTGCCTAATTTTTAAGATAAATTGGTTCTCTTATGATAAATTAAAATAATTATGACCATGGACTATGGATTTAAACTTATTTAATGAATTTCAAATATTTGTTATTAATAGCCTTATTGAAGCTCAAACTATCCCATCTTTGGTCAATGGGAAACTGATCTAAGTTGTCTCCTAAGGCCTTTTGACAAAACCTTATAGTAATCTTTCATAGCTTCCTTGTAATCAGCAATGACAAGATGTTGACAGCTCATCTTATATATTTCCTATCCCATACTTAAAATCACCTATTTTTTTTCTAAAAAGCCTTGGTTTTCTTTTAGTAGAAAGCATGTCAAGATTATAGTCTGGGTACTAGGAAAGATTATTGGAATTGTGGGGATTATTGGAATCAATGCTTTTAGATCTTTTCAATGGACAAAGCAAGGCAATTTTATGTATTTGTATATATTTAAAATTTTATTTGGAAATAATTTCAAACTCACAGAAATTAAAAAATAAAAACTACTAAAAATTTTATATTCTTTATCCAGATTTTCCCATTGTTAATGTTTTCATTCTCGTGCTTTATAATTTGCTTTCACTATATATGCAAATATGTATATATATTTTTTCCTGAACTAGATGAGGTCAAATTATATACATCATGGCTCTTTACCCCTATATACTTGAGTAACTCCTAAGAAATAAATATTTCCTAAGACATAAGGATATTCTCTTGTCAACAAAGTACAGTTGTCAACTTCAGAATTTACAATGATACAACACTAATTTACTGTCCATATTCCTTGTTAAATGATCTAATAATGTTATTTATAATCATTTTCCCTCTCCAGTACAGGATCTAGTCTGGGAACAGGTATTGCCTTTAATTTACTATCTCTGTCTGGAACATTTCTATTGCCTTTTTAGTTTTTCATGACATTGCCATTTCTTAATCTTTCACCATTCTTAAAAAGAAAAAACCCAGAACATTCCTCATAATTATGCATTCTCAGAAAGCCACAAAAGTGATAATGTACCCTTTTCATGAAATCATATCTGGAGGTACATGATGTGCATTTGTCTCTCCTTTGATGTTTGTTTTTTGTTGTTTTTTTATTTGTTAATCTTCATCCGAGGATATTTTTTCCACTGATTTTTTTTAAGGGACAGTGGAAGGGAGGGATATAGGGAGGGAAAAACAGAGAGAGAGAGAGAGAGAGAGAGAGAGAGAGAGAAACATCGATGTGAGAGAGACACACAGATTGGTTGCCTCCTGCACAAGCCCAGACCATGGCTGAGCTCAAACCTGCAACCCAGGTACATGCCCTTGACCAGGAATAGAACCCTGAACCCTCCACCCTCTGGTCCGTGGGCCAATGCTCCACCACTGAACCAAACCAGCCAGGGGTGAAGATGTTAATTTTGATCACAGTTCAGGTGCTGCTTGATTTCTCCACTATACAACCATTGGTTTTTATCCTTTCCTCTCTCAGAACTGGAGAAGACAATGTAAATATCCTGTTCTTCATAAAAAAATTCCACCTAGACTTATCTATTAGTGATTCCTGCCTAATCTTTATTTACCATAAAGGGTATACATGATCAGGTAGGGGCAGGGATTGAGTAAGAAGGGGCAGCATAAGAAAACAATAAAATAAAATAAAAAAAGAAACTTGCTGGAATGATATAGTCTGTATCTTTATAAGATTGAATTATATAGGTCTATGAATTTCTCAAAACTAAAAGAATGTTTTATTAAATAAAAAATTATTAATTTCTCAAATATAAATATTACCTAAAAAATTCATACACAAAAATTGAACCTAGTTAATGAATAAAATGCATGCTAAAGTATTTAGAGAGGTCTGCAACTTATTTTGAAATGCATCAAAAATTAAGATGGATTAAATGGGGAACTTATATGCATACATGCATAGCCCATAGATAGTGTGGTGAAGGCCTGGGAGGGGTGGGTGCAGGGTGAAGGGGGTCAAAGGGAAAAAAAGGGGGAGAGTATCTATAATACTTTCAACAATAAAGATAAATTAAAAAATAAAAAATAAATAAGATAGATTGAAGGGTAGAGAGAGATATATGTGATAATGTAGTAAAGGAACTATAGCAAAAAGTTAACTAAAATGTAGTTGGTGGGTACATGGTGTTCACTGTACAATTCTTTGAACTTTGCAGTATTTTTGACCATTTTCATAATAAAACATTGGGATTTTAACTTCTGCATAACAAAGGACATCATCAATAGCATGAAAAGCAATGTACTGAATGGAACAAAATATTTGCAAATCATATATATGATAAGGGGTTAATATCTAAAATATATAAAGAATTCATTCAACTCAACAGCAAACAAACAATTCAACTGAAAAATGGAGAGAGGATTTCAATGACTGAGAAACTGGCAGAGGATCGCAATAGACGTTTTTCCAAAGAAGACATACAGATGGCCAATGGGTACATAAAAGATGCTCTACATCATTAAGCACCAGGGAAATGCAAATCAAAACTACAATCAGATATCATCTCATACCTGTTAGAGTGAAAATTATAAAACAGACAAAAAATAAGTTGTGGTAAGAATGTGAAATAAAAGAAAACTTGTGCACTACTGATCAAAATTTAAACTGGTATAGCCATATAGAAAACAGCAATTTCGGTTATTTATCCGAAGAATCCAAAAACTAATTTAAAAAGATATATGCACCCACATATTCGGAACAGCATTATTTACAATAGCCGAGATATGGTAAACAACCTAAGTATCCATAGATGAATGAATAGATAAGGTGTAGTATACAGTATATACACAATGGAATATATTCAGCCATGAAAGTTTACCATTTGCAACAGCATGAATGAACCTAGAGGGTATTATTCTAAGTGAAATAAATGAGCCAGAGAAGACAAATACTGTATATTCTAACTTATATGTGAAACCTAAAAACAAAAATAAGCTCACAGTTACAGAGAACAGATTGGTGGTTGCTAGAGTTGAGGATGGTGGGAGTGAGCAAAACAGATGAAGAGTGTCAAAGGTATAAACTTAAATATAAAATAATTTATGGGGCAGTAATCTACAGCATAGTGACTACCATTAATACTGTATTGCATATTTGAGGGTTGCTAAGAGAATAGATCTTAAAAGTCCTCATCTCAAGGAAAAAGAAAATAATTTTAACTATGTATAATGATGGATGTTAACTAGACTTATTGTGGTGATCATTTCACAATATATGCAAATACAGAATCATTATGTTGTATACTTGAAACTAATATAATGTTCACTTCTACCTCAATTAAGGAAAACAAAAGTACAGATGTTTATATCATAGACCTTTTTTGCCTCAAAACTATAGATGTCATTCTATTGCCTTCGGGCAGTGACTGAGATTAAATGAGTGTGGTTTGATTTTTATTCCCTTACATATAACAATATAATAGCAATATGACTTAACTGTTCCTAGGAATTCTTTAGATATTTTGGACATATGGTCAGTTATGAAACTTACTACATTCTTTTTAATGGATTTTTACCTGAAACATGGTGAACGTTTCTAGTCTGTACACAAAAGATTTTCTTCAATACAAGGAAGTTTTTTCTGTTATATTTTAAACTGTTTATGCTTTTTAAAAAAATTCTGAGTACACCAAAAGTTTTCTGAAATATTATTTTGGCCCTTCCTTTTAAAAATTGTGTTTGTGAAACTGTGCCCCTACCTTCAAACAATGACCAGAGTTCAACCACCTAAATGACAAAAGTTAAAAATGTAAAGACAATTCATTAATGCCAGGAAAAGACAGAAAGGATTTGGTTAGTATATCTCTAATTTATGAAAGAATGTAAAGAAATCAGAAGAGCAGTGGTGGTAGCTATTAATGGGGAAAGGTTCTACAATGGGCTTGAATGTAGTATCAGCAATTTATGGGAGGAAAATCATGAAAATAGGGCTATGGCATCATGACTCCATTTACACAGAGGACATGTAGCAAATAACTAGGTTACTAAATTCACCAGTCTTACTAGCTAGCTAGCATTATTCTAAGGTATTCAAACATTTTATGTACTATAAAGTAGAAGTAAAATGTCCTACTAAACATCATGTCAAACAAACAGTTGAATACAGATTATCTGAAACAAACCTGTGTAACTTTCATCATCATCAGATAAAGGCACCTCTCTTTTTAGTAGCAATTCCAACTCCTCTGTTTCTGCAACATCCACTGGACGCTCTCCATGTTTATTAGCTTGAAATGGATTTCCACCATGACGAAGTAACAGTTTCACTATCTGAATTAAATAGTAGAAAGATTTAGTCACTTCATATTTTGTATCATTTCAACCATTCTCTTGATAACATTCATAACATCATTCTGCCTCATTTATTCTGCCTCCATTCCTTACAGTGTGTCTCTTCTAAATCATGATTACTCTCTTCAAGTTTCATTTTCATTGCCTTCCCCCATCTGATGATTATACCTGCTACAAAGAAATTTCCTCCTTAAAATTTAAACTGGGCAATTTTAGTACTGAATCTCATCAGTTTCTTCCCTTTTCATCATACGTTCAATAAATTATTTATTGAGAACCTATTAACAAGTACTGCTCCAAGTTCTGAAGATACATCAATAAACAAGAATAACAAGTTCCTTGGCTTCATGGAACATATACAGTTGACCCTTGAACAATGCAGGGATTAGGGATGCCAACCCTGCACAGCTGACAATCCACATATAACTTTTGACCCCCCAAATCCTGACTACTAATAGTGTACTGTTGATCAGAAGCCTTACCAATAATGATCAATTAACATATATTTTGTATATTACATACTGTATTCTTATCATAGAGTAAGCCAGAAAAAATAAAATTTTATTAAGAAAATCATAAGGATTGGTCAAGATTGGCAGCGAAAGAAAATGTGGTACTCATATCCTCCCACAACCTTATCAAAATTACTACTAAACTACTCAATAAGCAAGAACTACAAGTGCTCCCCTTTCAACCGGGAATAAGACAGGGATGGGTATCTGCTTTCATCACTCTTAACATAGCACTGGAAGTCCTAATTACAGTAAACAGATAAGAAGGAGAAACAAAGACATCCAAACTGGAAAGGAAGAAGAAAAACTGTCATTATTTGCAGATGACATGATACTATTAATAGAGCACTATAAAGATTCCATCAAAAAAGTACTAGAACTGACATATAGATCAAGAGAACAAAACAGGGAGCCCAGATATAAACCAACGCCTTTATAGTCAATTATTATTTCACAAAGGAGGCAAAAAAATACAATGGGCTAAAGATTTCAATAAATGGTGCTGGGAAAATGGGACAGATATGTACAAAAAAATAAAACTAGATCACCTTCTTATACCACACACAAGAATAAACTCAAAATGGATTAAAACTTAAATGTTTGACTTGAAACCATTAATATCCGACAAAACATAGGCAGGCAGTAAAATCTTCGACATTTCTCAGACAATCTTTTTTTTCTGATATATCTCCCCTGGCAAGGGAAACAAAAGAAAAAATAAATGGAACTACATCAAACTAAAAAGTTTTCGCACAAAAATGAAAGCCATCAACAAAATGAAAATACAGCCCACTAAATGGGAGAACATTATTTGCTGATACATCTGATAAGGGGCTTAATATCCAAAATATAAAGAACTTATACAACTCAACACCAAAAAAAAGAAAACACCCCAAAAATAACCCAATTAAAAAATGGGCAGAGGACCTCAATAGACACTTCTTCAAAGAGGAGATATGGATGACCAATAAACATACGAAAAGATACTCAATGTTACGAAATGCAAAATAAAACCACAATGAGATAACACTTCACACCTGTCAGAATGGCTATCATCAATAAATCAACAAACAACAAGTGTTGCCTAGGATGTGCAGAAAAGGGAACTCTTATGCACTGTTGGTGGGAATGTAGACTGATGCAGCCACTGTAGAAAGCAGTACGAAGTTATGGCAAAAAATTAAAAAAGGAACTGCTTTATGACCCAGCAATTCCACTTCTGAGAATTCATCTAAAGAAACCCGAATCAAACTCACACTAATTAGAAAGAATATATGCACCCCCATGTTCATTGCAGTTATTTACAATAGGCAAGATTTAGAACCAGTCCAAGGGTCCAGCAGTAGATGATGGGATAAAACAGCTATGGTACATTTACACAATGGAATATTACTTGGCCATAAAAAAGAAGAAAAATTTATCCTTTACCATATAATTTCGCTCATATATAGAATCTAATGAACAAACTGAACTGACAAGCAAAACAGAGACACTCATAAATAGAGAAGAGTTGACAGCTCTGGGGTGAGGAGGCTTGGGGGGTAAAGGGACTGAGCAAAAAAGAAAAAAAAAAAAGAGAAAGAACTGCCCTGCTGGTGTGGCTAGGTGATTGAGTGTCAACCCATGAACCAGGAGGTCAGGGTTCGATTCATGGTCAGGCCACATGCCTAGGCTCAATTCCCAGTGTGAGCGTGCAGGAGGCAGACGATCAATGACTCTCTTTTATCTCTGATGTTTCTATCTCTCCCTCGTCTTTCTTCTCTAAAGTCAATAAAAAATATATTCTTAAAAAAAGAAAACCTATTTGAAAAAAGAGTGATGGAAAACTTCCCTAACCTGGTGAGGGAAATAAACACACAAGTCCATGAAGCACAAGAGTCCAAAACAAGATGAATCCAAAGAGGCCCACACCAAGAATGGTTTAGCTTTGATATCAACATGCCAAAGGTTGAAAATGCAAATGAAACTTAAAACCCAGTATGGTTCATAATATTACAGCAAAACTACTAAACATGATGTTTAGAGATACCATTAATTTGTGAGCATTTAATATCATGTTTGATTATAATATGTTATTATTATTATACAAATAAACCATCTGAAAAATGTCAGCTAAAATGCAGGCATAAATGTTATGTACACAGGAATCATTAAATATTAACAAGTCTAAAAAGATAGGCAGTATGACACTGTACAATTTTTATTGTAAGAAAAATCCACTTTAACCACTATATCTAGTTGTATGGCGAATGGCCTGGAAATAAAATTTTGCCAACCTATATAATTAATTATCAAATTAAATAAATTTTATCTACACTAATAAAAGAGAAACATGGTAATTGGTGTACGACCGCTACCCTTTTCATTGGCTAATCAGTGAGTATATGCAAATTAACTGTCAGCCAAGATGGCAGCCGGCAGCCAGGCACTGAAGCGAGCAGGGAGGCTTGCTTGCTGCAGACTCCAACGTTCCCCGCCT
>NW_005359064.1:1547956-1556190 GCF_000412655.1 Myotis brandtii | reverse complement strand
TGACTGAGGGTGGCATCACAACCTCCTTATCCGCCCTGCTCTGTGCATGACGGGGCGGCGCCCCAACTCCCCAATCGGCCCTGCTCTGAGCCTGACCAGGGGCTGCACTTAGGGATTGGGCCTGCCCTCTGCCACCCGGGAGCAGGCCTAAGCCAGCAGGTCGTTATCTGCCAAGGGGTCCCAGACTGCGAGAGGGCACAGGCCGGGCTGGGGGACCCTTCCCCGCCCCCCGAGTGCACAAATTTTTGTGCACCGGGCCTCTAGTGTAAGTATAATACTAAACCTGACTATGATAGGATTTAACAGTTCAAAGGCAGATAAAAGGAAAAATAAAATACAGATAAGCTGATTAAGGCAATGAGTGAAATATGACAGGAGATCGCATGACTTAGAAGCAAACGAAATTACTCTTGGTTGAATTTATATTTTGAAAATGAGTATTATTGATTTTTCTATCATACTTACATCTCTATGCCCACTACTAGCAGAATCATGGAGTGGAGTGTCATCATCTAATCCTTGTGTGTTAACATCTGCTCCAGCTGCTATAAGTATCTTCGCAACATCGTAATATCCAACATTGCAGGCTTCATGCAGTGGTGTCCAACCTAAGGTTAGAATACTAACTTAAGCATATAGTTCACTAAAATGCAGGAATAAATGTTATATATAGAGGGATCATTAAATATTAACAAGTCTAAAAAAAGATAGGGAACATGACACTGTACAATTTTTATTGTAAATAACATCCACTTTAACCACTACATCTAGCTATTTGACAGATCGGCCTTGTAATAAAAATAATTATATATATATTTCCATATACACAAGCATGTGTGATCTACTGATTTTAAATGCACATACTACAGAAAGAAAAAGGAGTGACGAACAAGAAATAAATACCTGGGAACACCACTAATCTTACAGAAGGTTCATTCATGATAATATTATTTCCATTAAAGCTAAATTATTTGGCAAAATATTAAACATTTAAGCTTATCCAATAAATATAAACTTGCTAAAATTTATAATCAACTGACTATAGAAAAAAATAGAAAAAAAATAGAAAAAGAGACAAAATATTAATAACCTTGTAAGGGTCTTTCATTCAGCAAACAAAAACCCCTTTAAGAGCTTTCATCTGTTAAGTCAATACAATCTTTTTCTGAATTTAATATTTATTTAAACTGGAATAAGTTTATCATTTTAATTACTTTTATATTAAAATAAAGTTGTATGTTCATGAAAGAAAAATTAGAAAACATAAGAATGACAAAGCACAATCCTAGCTGGTTTGGTTCAGTGGATAGAGCGTCAGCCTACAGACTAAAGGGTCTCGGGTTTGATTCCTGGTCAAGGTCACATGCCTCCGTTGCAGGCTCCTTCTGGCCCAGGCCTGGTTGGGGCTCATGCAGGAGGCAACCAATCGATGTGTTTCTCTCACATCGATGTTTCTGTCTTTCCCTCTCTCTTCACTCTCTCTAAAAATCAATGGAAAAATATCCTAGGGTGAGGATTTAAAAGAAACAAAAATCTACAAAGCACAAAATAAGCATTACCCATAATTCCAACACCTAGATATAATAATTTAAATAATTTAACATAAATCCTACTAGATTCTCTCCCTCTCATATCTATAATTTTAAAACAAAACTTGGAAGATTGTTTAACCTGCTTCTTTTACTTACTACAATGAAAATAATCCCCCATGTCACTTTTCTACAATATAGTATCACATTGATTGAATATGCCATAATTTGTTTAAACAAGTACCTATTGCTGGACATTTAAATTATTTCTAATTTTTAAAAATTTGAAACAATGCTGCAACAAATAACCATACATCTGAATCTTTACTTTATGCACATTCATAATTACACATTCAAGATAAATACTAGGAAGTGAATTGTTAGACCAAAAAGAAAAGTACAAATTTTTGGTTTCCGATAGATATTATCAAGTTTAAGTTCATTATTTAAAGTTGATATTGTATATCACCCTTTCCCTAATTCACACCCAATAGAGAAATAAATTCCAGGTGTATTTTAGTAGGGCTATGTATAAAAACAAAACAAAAATAAAATTTGGAAAAAAAGAAAATATAAGGGTATGGTTTTATGATTTAGGGGTAGAAAAGGCCCCCTTAAATAAAATACCAAAGAACCTAAAAATGAAAACAATAACTTATATAATTACATTAAAAACTTTAGTACAATAACACTGTAATGAAAATTCAAACATGGCCACAGAAAGTAAAAACCTTTACATATTCAATAATTAAAATCTACACTAAAATGAAGGGCTCTTACATATTAATACTACCAAACATAAGAAAAATGGGCAAAGAACTGAATCTCACAATCACAGAATGTAAGAAATATTCACTGTCATTACTGATTAAGAAAGTCCAAATTAAAGACATTTTTTTCAATTGCCAGAGTGCTAAAATTAAATCTATAACATCCACTTTTAGTGAAGATGTGAAGAAAAGAGCTCTTTCTATAGTACTCTTGATGGTAGGGTAAACTGATAAAAGATTTTTCTGGAGGGTCATGTGCCTGTATTTCAAATATTTTAAAATATGCATTCCCTTTGATTCAGCAGTTTTCCTTCTAACTGGAATACTGACAATCCTTCCACCATAACTATACACAAAGGTATTTCTACAAGTATTCACTAAAGTATTGTCCATAGAATCTATACTATACAATACCATACAGTTGTTGAAATGAATGAAGTAGAACTATCTGTATGTACTGACAGAAATATCTGTAACGCATTAAGTAAAAAAAGGCAGGTTGTAGAACTGAAGGCTGATAGATATATTTGAGTAACTAAAATAAAACACCACTGCCCTGATCAGTGTGGCTCAGTTGGTTGGAGCATCAACCCAAACAACGAAAGGTCTTGGGTTTGATTCCCAGTCAAGGCACAAACCCAGGTTGCAAGTTTGATCCCTGGTCAGGTTTCTCTCTCTCTCTCTCTCTCTCTCTCTCTCTCTCTCTCTCTCTCTCTCAAGAAAAACCTAACCTTTGAGGATTAAAAAATAAAAAATAAAACACCACCACACCTCTTTATAGTCCTTTATGTTCAAGTTAATATCTTGAAAGACTTATAAATTAACTACTATGAAAACATTATATAACTCTAATTCACCTAGAATAAAACCTAAATAAGATTTTAAAATGTTATAATCTGTCAACTAAAAAAAATTTAACATTTAAAAATCTGAGTAATTATTGACATGGAATTGTAGTAAAGATCAGAGTTTTATGTACACAAACCAAAAACAGTTCTGTAAAAAAGTAAGGTTTTAGAATTCTTTTTTTTTTAACAAGAATAAAAAAATGTAGATTAAATTGTATTCAAAACCTGTTTAGATAAATTTTAAATTTTAGTTCCTGATAATTAGTATTTAATTACAAGTCTTACCTGCAAAATCTTTCACATTCACATTTGCTCCTAAACTTATTAATTCTTTGACTTGTTTCACATCTCCTCGAATAGCTGCCATGTGTAAAGGCGTTTCACCACGTTCATTTCGTTTATTAACTTTATCTTTTTGTCGAGATGAGGAACTGGGAGTTTTCTTTTGGGCTGGTGTTGTTTGTGATGGATGATTTGGTGTGGAATCTATAAGAAAGGAGAAAGTTAAAAGTTCTAGGCTAAATATTTTGTATATTCATTTAAAGGCTTTTATAGATAATGTGCTAATTTCTGGAACAGGAAGAATATCTTCCCACCTTCACAATCCAAAACTTGACTTGGATTTTACCCAAATACTTGGAGTAGATTTTCCTTTAGGGTTATCAAATATTGCATGAACCAATTTAGAAAAAATATTTTATTCAATCTATTCATAAAATTGGTCTAAAATGAATAATAAAGTATCAGGTATGCATACTAAAAGTGTTTGTTCAATGAATAATTTGATAAAACTGCTATTATTCTAAGACCTAGATGAAATGACATTAAGACTAGAGAGACACCTCTGACTCAGACAAAGCATTGGAGTTGTACTTGGATATTAAGTGCAAACTAAGGTTGTGATGATTTTAGTATGAAAATGAAATTTAACAACTATAAGAAATAAGGAGAGGCTGGGGAAAGGCCTTTAAAGAGAAAAAAAAAAGTGCTTTGCTATGATTCCCATCTTTTGATTTGTTTCAGTTTCTCTATCAAAAACAAGAATGGTAAACTAGATGATGTCCAATGTCCTCTCCTCCACATTTCATAACTATTGGGGAAAAAACAAAAACCAGTTTCTTAATCAGTTAAGGATTCAAGACGTATGTATAACATTACTAATTAATTATAAAATTTACAACTATTTAAAAGAAACAACTGCTCTAAGAGAAAAGTCCATGGAAAATAATTTTCTAGTGTAGTTAGAGCACTAACGTAACATCATCCTTTCCTCAATAAGAAAAAAAGGTTAAAGTTTACCTTTTGACTTTTAAAGTATATTTTGTCATTATAAGCTTCCTATCTGTATCTATAACATACTCTCCATAAGAGCAAGGACTTTGTCTATCTTATTTATCACTACATCTTGATGTCTTAGACTCCTTGGTACATGGTACTCATGCAATATTTGTTGAATGAATAAATGTATTTTATAATTTTTATAGTCATGTTATTTATTAAGAAAACTAATTGCTGAACTTCTTAAAAACAAAAGAACATACTTTTTAATTCATACAACTTGCAAGGAATTTATATAAAATATTGTTAGCCATACCAAAACAGTAATCACACATACAAGTAGTACTATCCATAATGGCAAGCAGGTTAAACATAACAAAAACATGAAAAATTAATTATGAAACAGATAAAACAATGAACAATATATCAATATGCTGTTGGCAAACAGTTTGATATTCCTAAAGCTTTGCACTCTAATTCTATATTCTATAAATATAAAAGCCTAAGCAACTGTTATAACCGAACGACCAGTTGACTAGTCGCTATGATGCACACTGACCACCAGGGGGCAGACGCTCGACACAGGAGCTCCCACAGCCAGCCACCTGCGCTCCCACAGCCAGCCACCCGTGGCACCTCCCCCCGGCTGGCCAACCTCCCACGGTTTTTCGATCGGGGGGCTGGCTGGCCAACCTTCCAGGGTCCCTCCCCCTGGATGGCTGGCCCCCCGATAGGCCTTGATCGCTGGCCAGGCCAAGGGACCCCACCCATGCACAAATTCATGCACCGGGCCTCTAGTATATTAATAAGTTGACTGAGATATTTCCTTGAATAAAAAGAACCTATTGCAGAACAGTATTAAAAAATGATCTTATTTATAGTTAAAAACAATCTATAACAAAAGATGTAATATATTTACATGCTTATGGCTAGTACATTTCTAGAAGAAACTGATAATAGTCATTGTCTGTCAAGATAGGAGGCTATTAAGATAAGGAAGGACTTTAACTTAATGCCTTATTGTATTAACTCTTTAATTTATTCTAAGGATAGAAGTTCATGCTATAAAAAATCAGTTTTAAAAATTAAAAGTCTTTCCATCTAACTATTATATCTGATTCAAAGTCAGTACTTTACAGAAACATTTTAAGTTTTAACACTGTAAAAAATCCTTAACTTGGCTACATTCTTTACCAAGGTAGGGGTGGAAAGGTGGGACAATAACCAAAACCTGTTCTACTTAAAATGGCAGAAAGCCCTAACATTTTTATTAGTGAAAGATATTAGGTACACACATGCTTTGATACACAAACTCTAGAAATTTTAGCATGCTGTCTCAGTTTTTAAAAAAAGAGCCAACACAGGAAAAGTTCACTGGAAAAATTGTGTCTTTTTCAATGCACTTCAACAGGGTCTGTTATGTTACCCAAAGTCTTATGCAAAGATGCCTTGAATTTAGAGCTAAAATAACTTTTTTTCAATAGACAAAAGAGATTTACTTTCTTGTATCACTCAATGAGAATTATACAACTCAAAACTTTTCTTTTATGTTGTTAGCTGCCAGAATGCACAGCAAAATTCAATGCTCAAAGTAATAACTATATCAGTCCAGCTATCTGAGTTCCTTTTAATAAATCAACAGGTTGATTTGTTTGTTCCATTTTGTTTTGGTCCTGCTGGTAAGCCATTTTCAATTATTTCTGGGGGACACAGTACATGAAAAAACACACACACACTTCCTTAACTGGAAGTGTGAAATGAAATATGAGATAAATTTATACAACATACTGCAGATATTTTTCTTTTATAATTACCTAGATCTTAAACAATAACATAACAGTAAAACATGAATTAAACTCTTACTTCTAAAAGTAATAATATGATAAGATCATCAGTTTATCACCAGGATGCTAGTGAACTGAAAAGTAAACTATAAACCTAGAAGCAGCTTTATAGAAACAGGAGTAAAGAAATTCTTCAGTGAGATAAAAGCACCCAGTTCAGCAACAGATTTCTCAAGTTGACTGACCAATTTCTAAATTGCTCATTTTAATTGACAAGTATTTACTGAATGTCCACTAATGCAATGATCCCTGCTCTTGCGTAGTTTCTCATCTAGTGGAGGATACAGACAATAAACAATTGTCACACAAATAAATGTAGTTACAAACTTATGTTACAAGAAATTCTGACTAAATCTAGGAATAAAAATTTAAAGTAGTTAAAAATAACTGTTAAGACAAGGCTGGATTTGGAGGAAAACTAAGAGTAAGCATGAACTCAGTGATGGTAAATTTCACCTGGACTGTTGTCTCTTGCTGTCATCTGCATAAGAAGTGCCATCTGCTTTCGCTCTGAGAGTGGATAACCAAAAAGAATGCTAACTGGTGTGGACTTCTTATTTCCAGCTTCCTTTTTTGTTTTCTTCTTTTCTGGACCTTCTTTCTCTGGAATTATTAATAAGTATATAAGAATTTGAAACAAATGTAAGCACTCAAAAGCAAAACTCGGGGGGGGGGGGACGGGGGACATCTGTAATACTTTCAACAATAAAGATTAAAAAAGCAAAACATAAAATGACTTTTTAAAAATAGATGTTATACATGTATATGGGAACGTGTGTATGAACCAACAATAGGCAGACGAAAGAGTACCATACTTTTATTATATTATACAATCAATTTTCTTACTGAATGCTTTAAAAAATGTTATTAATTCTATTGTTTTCAGAGAACTAATAACATTTGGAAATTTACTCCAAGTAAAATTTGTATTTAATGATTTGTTCTATTAAAATTTAACTTCAACATTTCAAACATTCCTTAGTGTTACATCTTTGAAACTTCTCTTTCACTCACTATAATTTTACACTTTTTAATTATTGGGAAGTCTACATAGCAATGCTCCTTCAAATTACTTCCTGAATTTCACTAATAATTTATACAATCTTCTAAAAAGATAAGTATATGAGACAAGTCTCATCACACAGACCTATTATTGATTTAAAAAACAATGAATCACTTTATTCCAGTCATAGGAAAGTTGAACAAGAAATATTAAAGTTAAAAATGAACAAATTAAAGATTCTGTGTATATGTGTGTGTGTGTGAGGGGGGGGTTAAGAGAGATCCGGCAAAAATTCAAAAATGTCTAAAGATTTTTCAAAGCGATTTGATTTGTCTTAAGTTAGTGCTAAACTTAGCTATTTGGGAAATTCTTTGGCAATACAGACAGTATTCCCCAATAATTAAGATGTGAGAAAAATAAGATGGAACTGGATTCTACAGGTCAAAGAGATACAGATGTCTGTTTTTTTTTTTTGTTTTTTTTTTGGATTTCTCTGGGAGTCAATTCAGGAGGTCCTAAAAGAGCTAATGCAGCCCAGCCAGTGTGGCTCAGTGGTTGAGCATCGACCTATGAACCAGGAGGTCACAGTTTGATTCCAGGTCAAGGCACATGCCTGGATTGTGGGCTCAATCCCCAGTGTGGGGCATACAAAAAAGGCACCCAATCAATAATCCTCTCTTATCATTGATGTTTCTGTCTCTCTCTCCCTCTCCCTTCCTCTCTGAAATCAATAAAAATATTTTTAAAAAAATATAAAATAAAGATTGAAAAACAAATGACAAATTATAATGGGCTGATGGCTGCCAGTACAGCGGTGGTGGTGGGAGCCTCTCCTGCCTCCTCAGCAGCGCTAAGGATGTCTGACTGCAGCTTAGGTCTGCTCCCTGCTGGCAAGTGGACATCCCCCAAGGGCTGCCGGGCTGCCAGAGGGATGTCTGATTGCCATCTTAGGCCCAATCCCC
>NW_005359064.1:1539625-1547873 GCF_000412655.1 Myotis brandtii | reverse complement strand
CACACACACACACACACACACACACACACACATATGTATTTTAAAAAGAATTAATGCTGATGGTCAGCCTATTAACTATTGAGGCATCTACTAGTATTTCTTGGGAAACCCTAAACAAATATCTGGGATTTACTGATCCAGATTTGAGGGTCTTGCAGAGGGGCTACAAAAATAAATTAATAAGTAAAATTTAAAAACAAACTTAAAAGCAGCAAAAATGAGTGGAAGAAAAGGCTTATTCATAAGTATTGTGTCCAGCAGCTAAACTACTCTAGGAGATAGCATTTATTAATCTAGCAAGTTTCAAGAAACCAATAAAAGCTTGATATTAAACATTATTATTAATAGCATAGAACTTAAAGTAATACTTCTTGCAGTGTACCAGTTAATTAAAATATATTGGCATTGTAATGATCTAGAACAATTCGAGTTCCTAATATTTAAACTCCTCTGCCCACAAATCACTCAAAATTCAATAGTTCCTAAGTTGGCCCTTTTGTTGATATTTGATTTTCTATAATAAAACATTTCATGCCCGGCTGGTGTGGTTCAGTGGGTAAGCATCAACTTATGAACCAGTAGGTCATGGTTTGATTCCTGGTCAAGGCACAGGCCCAGGTTGCGGGCTTAAGCCCTGTTGGTGTGGGAGGCAACTGATCGATGACTGTCTCTCATCATTGATGTTTCTATCTCTCTCTCCCTCTCCCTTCCTCTAAAATCAATAAAAAACACACACATATATTTAAATTTTTTTAAAGATTTAAGTCAGTCTTTATTGAGTTCTTAATATATTATCTTAATTTTCCTCATTTCATTATCATTAATGATCCAATTTAGTATAAATCCAGTTTCAGCAAGGTTTCATCTAACTTACTAAATATCTTATAAAGTACTAAACAGGTCTTTTAGAGAAGCCTATATTTTTCCGAAAGATATACTTTCTCCTATTAATGTTCTGTTCATTTTGGTTCTCTTGTATTATTTCCCTTAATATATCTTTTCTACTTTCTATAAAATTTTCATACTGTAAAGTATTTTATTCTTAAAATATTTTGTTTTCACCTAAAAATATTTTACAATGTGAAAATTTTATAGAAAGTAGAAAAGATATATTAAGGGAATTAAGTTAAAGCTAGTAATTGGAGGAAACAAAATAAAGAATACATAATATCTGGCCTTAAAAATAATTTCTAAAACTTTGGGGGAAACTTTTATTTTCTCATTTGCAAAACAATTGATTATTTTTGTTTTTTATTGCATTTTAATACAATGTTTTAAAAAGAAAATGCTCTTAAAAATAAATGAATAAAATGCTCTTAAGTGATATGCACTCCGTTTAGAGAAAACGTGAGACATTTACAAATTCATTATTAGAATTCCATGCTGCCAAATGATCAAAAATATAATCATTACATTTTGAAAAAGAATACACAAACTGGATATACTCCAAATATTCAAGCAAATATTCAAATTAGATACTAGCATCCGATCTGAATTCTGTTTTTTCCTTTGAGAGTCTCTAGTCATTTGTCTGATATTTCATGTTTAAATGAGCTAGAAGAAGGAGGTAAGTAAACAGTAGCAGGTGTAAACAGTTAGGTTAAAGATAACTATATACCATTCTTCAAAATTATAAAAGTGTTACATTAACATGTCTCTAAGTATGCTTTTTCAAGTTTAAAGCATTGAACAAAACTTTGGCTATTTTGGATCTATCTTGTGAAGAACCTGTTTCCTTTGACCTGTCTTCTCAAGTTTCAGTAACTGAAGTATGTGTTTATATGTCTGAACAGCCAGTCAGCATTTTAAAAATTTAAACACAGGAATACTGACACATGTACTCATTTAAGGTACAGTCTACTATAGACTTGAAATTGCAGTCAGCCACCTTATATTTATATATTTTAATTCAAGTGATTCACTTATGACTTAAGAAAAACAGAAAAATGGACTTTTCAGCAATCTAACACTCTTTATTTCAATGTTCAGAGAGGATCTTTAGAAATATGGAGATGTTTCAGTCTTATAATCTCAAAAATGCTTTTTTTTTCCAGGTCTTGTCAGAATAAATAGAAAGCTCAACACTGTCACATCCAAATTAAGTAGAGTATTTAAGGAAAAGAGACAAAATTGTTTTCCTTGGGCCCTGGCTGGGTGGCTTAGTTAGGTGAAGTGTCATCCATACACCAAAAAGGTTGCAGGTTTGATTATTGGTGGGGGTGCATACAGGAGGCAACTGATTGATGTTTTTCTCTCACATCAATGTTTCTCTTTCTTTCTCCTCCTCCTTCCTCACTCTCTTAACACATATCCTCTGGTGAGGATATGTAAAAAAATGTGTTTTTCTTTGGAAATTGGTTGATAAATTTACCAGTGTCTCAAAACCTAGAGAATATGGCATTTTTCCACTAAGCAACCACTGTGTAAGACAACAATTCAAATACAGATGAACATAACTACATGAATCATGTCTGGAATGTGTATATTTAAAGGCTGAGGAAAAAAATGTTGCCATTACTCTTTGGTTCTAACCTATCTATCCAAATCTCTAACAGCTGGGTGCCTATATATTTGGATTTCCATCAAAGATACTCAAATCATGAATGGCTTCATCACATACAGCTCTTTCAGATGCACCCTGGCACTTAGGAGTCTCATTTTAGAAAAGTACACCTAACTCCACAGTAAGTGTAGAGGTCTTTTAAATTTAATGCCGATTATAAACATGACCTCACCCCCAAATTTGGATAATCAAATAAAACTGACTTATCAGCTCAATTAACAGTTTTCAGAATAATTTTAAAAATAATTAGTTGGTTCTATACCACCCCTACATATTAAATACAGTATATCAGAAACATAAGGTTTATTTCATATTTTATAGCTAAATGTCATATGCTGAAAAGTAGACACTTAGAGACCTAGCGACTAAGTAACATTTTATATTAAAAAACATTCAAACATAAGAATGCAAGCCCATTAAAAAAAGACTAAGTGTGTTGTCACATTCTAAAATATACATTTATTTTAAAATAATATTATTTATATATTCTCTTGTATTCTTCTATCTGGAGCAATTATGAAGCATAATACCTGGTGTCATAACCAAATAGAGAGGTTCCAACACAGCTAATAGTAATGACATTTTTCCAGGAAATCTGGTGTTTTAACTCATTTTTAATTTCAACATAGGCAGCAAAGTCTATAGATTCAAGAGTTCAACTTGAAAATTTTCTAAAACATGTTTTTTAAAAAATGCTGCATAACTGAAGGGTCACATGACATTGTCTATCAAAAAAAAAACTTGGTATACCTTATGAAGGGTATACAACAAAAGAGACTAAACACCTTGGGTATCTTTCCATAGGGGGGCTGTTACAAGGGGTTGACTTTCACATTATTTTCTACATGAATGATGCCCCATGCTGTACTGCACAACACCTGAGTGGCAGTTAAACAGTAATCCTGCTTATAATGTTCATACATAGCATTTGTTGGATGTGATGTACTGATATCTCAAACAAAAGCTGGGAAATCTGGTGTCATGATGTAGTTCACTTATTCAACCGAAGATATCTATATACTGGTTTGAAAAGAAATTATTTATAGTATGATACTTAATTTTAAATGTGACAGAAACCACTGGCTAAAAAGGAGCCCCTGATAATCTAATTACCTGAATATGTCCTGTAAGAAGATATAAGTCTCTCCCCCCAATTTTCACTTGTATGTCCTGGATCTGAATCTACAGAATGAGAAGAGACAGGAGAAAAGAAAAAAGCACACGAAGGGAAATGCAGAATTCAACAAGCCAACATTTTTCAAAAGACCACTAGTTAGTCAATGATAATGCATTGTTTTTCCAAAAGTTTATTTTTAGGTAAAGCCAAAAGTACACATAAGTAAAACACAGGTTTGGCCCATACCTAAGATTTCAGTTTCTTCAATTAGAATATTAAAGTTAGGAAAATCAACCATGCAGTTTTCAGTAGATATTACTGATGCTGTTTATTAAAACATATCATGGCCTTTAAAGTTATATACATTTTTAAATTTGTGAATAATGATAAAAGATGCAGAGTACTCTATCACTGTTTTTCTGTTTAGAATTTGTCTTTAGAAAACTTGAATAACGGACTTTAATCAGCATTTTTGTTTTAAAAGGGCAAACATATTCAGAAAACAATGGAATACTTTGGAGTACAGTATCATTCTAGACCACAGAACTTTCTATAAATTATACACATTTCTAATGGTTTGCAATACTACACTAACCACTACTAAAGATCTCTTGGAAAGAGTAGCTCAATCAAAATATGTTTATCAGCTAAGAATATGGAATTCTGCCTAACAATTCAAGACATATACAATATGGAGAATTGACTTTTGGTAATATGGCTAGAGCAGATATGCCATTTTAACCTACAATAATATTATTCTGATATTCATATTCTCAACTTATTGAGACATACTTTTCTTTCCAGTATCATTATTATAGACATCATTATGAGCTCAGTCAGGTATAAGAAAACAAAAGTATTTAAAAAACCATTTAGAGGCCAAGCAACCCCAAAATACAGCATTTGAAAAATTTAAAGATAAGTCTAAAAGTTTAGTAATGAGAAGGCTCACTCAACTGAAAGTGAAATCTAATAAAAAAACATTTAGACCAATTCTAAAGCAAGTGGGTAAATGGATTGAATGACAAGCCTTTTGATGGACACTTATATTTCAAAACAGAACACATTAAATTAACAACTAGAAGAATTCCATGAAGAATATTTAAAATTTCATTTAAGGACAAGCAAAAATTCAAAATGGTCTCCACATATTACATAGCAAAGAAAAAGTGACAAACAATAAGCTGTGCCAACAAATAGAATTAAAGGGATTATCAAAAGCAGATCATATTATTGTGATAGATAAAAGCATAGTGGATAAACTTAACTTTCAATTACATTCATTAATTTAATGTAGTAGTGTTAACAGTTTATCCAGATCTTCCTTTGGAAGTAATCAACACATCTGAACTCCACACACCCCTTGGATTTTACTCAAAAAAGTATGTTCATATTTGGGGCATCTGAATGTGTATTCTACGAAGATTTAATTGAGGAATGGAAAATTATATGCTACCATATCCTATTCCTTCAATCAAGCCACTTCTTTCTATGATATACTGCATCTAGACCAGTGGTTCTCAACCTGTGGGTCGCGACCCCTTTGGGGGTCTAACGACCCTTTCACAGGGGTCGCCTAAGACCATCGGAAAACACATATATAATTACATATTGTTTTTGTGATTAATCACTATGCTTTAATTATGTTCAATTTGTAACAATGAAAATACATCCTACATATCGGATATTTACATTACGATTCATAACAGTAGCAAAATTACAGTTATGAAGTAGCAATGAAAATAATTTTATGGTTGGGGGTCACTACAACATGAGGAACTGTATTAAAGGGTCGCAGCATTAGGAAGGTTGAGAACCACTGATCTAGACGGTAATGAGACTATTGCTACTTACTGAGGTTTTTGTAAAACTCGTAAGTGTTAAGCAGAGCTACTATCTCTCCCTAATATGTTATGCATAGAAAGGCAAGACAAGCAATACTTATATTTTAAAAGCTGTCTTTAAAGTTAATATGCTGTTTTGGGTTGTAGGAGAATAAGAAAAAAATACCAAGAATGATTTAAAAGGTTTGCACTGTATGTTTGAAAATTTTATAATAAAGGGATGAGAGTAAGTTTGTAGTAAATAATCTCCATGAAAATCTTCAAAAGGTGATAAGCATTGATTTTATTTGCTATTTTAACAGTTAGCAGAAAAATTGTTTTTTTAAAAACATTTTTATTGTTTTTTGTGGTTATTGTTTTGTTTTTGGTTTTTTGTTGTTAAGAGAGAGAAAGGGGGAAGAGGAAGAGAGGGAGGGAGACAAACTTCAATTTGTTGTTCTACTTATTTATGCATTCAGTGCCCTGACCAGAAACTGAACTAGCAACGTTGGTGTATCAGGACAATGCTCCAACCAACAGCTATCTGGCCAGGGCCTTGCTTTCTTTCTTCCTGCTTCTTTTTTTTTTTTTTTTTAAATCCTCACCTGAGGATATTTTGCCATTGATTTTTAGAGCGTGAACATGAGGGAGGGAGAGAGGGAGAAACATCAGTGTGACAGACATCAATTGGCTGCCTCCCACACACACCCAATAAGGCGAGGGATCAAACCTGCAACCCAGGAAGGTGCCTGGACTGAGAATGAACCAGCAACCCTTCCGTGCATGGGCTGACGCTCTAACAACTGAGCAACACTGGCCAGGGCAGGCTTTGTTTTCTTATTTTAACCAGTTAACTGCCATGATATTTTGAACTGAATTTAAAAAGGTCCGCTGATTGCATCTATAGACGCTTATGGCGTACAAATGGTTAAAAAACTCCACTTTCCAAATTTGCTTAAGTCATATTAAATAAAGTAAATCCTTTAATGGCATCTAAAGCTTAAGGAAAGTAGAGCTTCTAAGGGTAGTTGGCAGAGAAGATTTAGTGCAAAACACTTGAACATGCTCTACAACTGTCACCATAAGAGGAAACAAATATTTTAAAAGTGAAGAATTTTATAACTTTCCACTTATATAAGCATATAAACTAAAATGCTGAATTACTACTCATTTACCTCTATAGAACATAGATCTATCAAACCTAAAGAAAAACATGTGTCCCAATGTTATTTGAGATTAAAGAATATTCATATACTGTTGGAGGCTTAGTAACTAAATATAATTATTTTGGAGAAACATCACAGAAATGGTTAATCCTTTAAGCCTGTAACCCATCTTCTAGGAATGAAAAGAAAGAAAATAGCCCTGGTCGGGTGGCTCAATTGTTTGGAACATCATCCGTATACCAAAAAGGTTGTGGGTTTGATTCCTGTCAGGGCATATATCATCAGTACGTAGGTTTTGGGTTTGATCCCTCATGGGGGTACATGTGGGAGGCAGCCAACTGATGTTTCTCTCTCTCCTTCCCTCTATCTCTAAAATAAAAATTTAAAAAACACATACATATCCTTGGGTGAGGATTAAAAAAAAAGAAAGAATTCACGGTATAATAAAAATACAATGTGAAAAATGCTTTTTATGGCATTACTCATAATAAAATAATTGAAAATTTAGTTTGGAGGTCAAGAAGAGATTCTCTCATGTGTAGACTGAAGATAGCTGTTCAGTACTTGATGTCAAGGGATTATGGCTTTCCCTTGGATGCCATTAGACTAGGAAAGAAAATAACTATGATTTTATGACTGATTGTGTAGGAATAAAACTTGCTTAGGAAGAAACATCAGTTACTTATTACTGTGCTAAAAAGTTTATACTATACAGTGGCAGTGTTGTAAGGCACCTATCCAATATTCATTTTCTCCTTCTTACCAGAAATACTCCAATTTTGATTAGTGTGACAATCTGCCCAGCTAGAAGTATTAGACTTTTCCAGACTCCCCAGCAACTAGGGTAGCCTAAGCAATGAGATGCAGGCAGAAGTTCCTAGGGAAGTTGTTTCATCAGTAAAAAAGGCAAAGTCTCACTGGTAGAAAGATTCCTTTGCCCTTGGTCATTCCTCCCTATTTTCTGCCCAGGAAGAAGCAGGCAATTTCTTGTGACCATAAGGCAAAATGCTAAAGACAAAGCCCATATATGAGCTAACGGTGGTAGAACAGAAAGATAAAAACAGCCCAGTCCCTGATGGCATTACTGAACTGCTATGGCATAGGCATAGCAGTTCATACTAGGGTATCTCCAAATGAAGACTGAGAATGACTCATTCCGCTGATGGCATTATTGCTGATTTTGGGACCATTGAGCCTTCCTTGGACAATATGAATATCTTTTTAAAAAACAGTAATGACTGTTTCATTCAAATATGTTCATTATTTTAAAAATTCAAGCCATAAAAAATATACAAAGAAAGTAACAAATCACCCCAAATCCTGGATATAAAATGTTAACATTTGAGTATCCCTTTAAATATAAGTAAAGTCAAAGGAAGTAGGAGACAGAGAAAGAGACAGAAAGAAATTTATGTAAGATTTGGAAAATATCATATACATGCACTATCCTAAATAATAAAAGGGTAATATGCAAATTGACCCTAACAGCAGAATGACTGGGAATGACTGGACACTATGACACACACTGACCATCAGGGGGCAGATGCTCAATGCAGGAGCTGCCCTCGGGTCAGTGCTG
>NW_005359064.1:1520518-1539338 GCF_000412655.1 Myotis brandtii | reverse complement strand
CCCCCCCCCCCCGCGGGCCTCTAGTTTTAAAATATAAAGCTGTTATGATTAATTTTATTTTAATCCAATATAAAAAGAAAAAAACTAAAGAAATTACTTCTCTATATCATATACTAAATATAAACTCATATATAAACACACATAAAAATTTCTGAATATGGAAAGATTTAAAATTTTAAGCAATCATTTAAAAATATATATGTATTTCAGTTTTAGACAATATCAGTGAATCGTTTGGTATGAGACCCACAACACATCCACTAAGTTGTAGAATCTCGTTCTACAATGAAACAGTCTTTTAAACAATCTTCTTTCCATATGTGTGTGAATATCTGTTCTGTATGCACATACATATAAATACACAGAATGTGATCTTTAATGCAACCAAACGGTACATATTCTTTTATAACCTATTTTTAAGTTTACATACTGTGAACAACTTTGCACACTGCACATTCTTCTGCAATATTGTTTTTAAGGATAAAATAATATTTCTTTTTTGGATTTACTGTAATTCAACAAATCCTGTATTACTTAACGGTATTTTCCTGGTTTTTGTTTTTGCTATTATAACAATGCTGAGATAAATGTACTTAAAGATAATTTTTGCTCTCATCAATAATTATTTATAGACTAACTGCCAAAGAATAAGTCAAGTGTTAACAAATTTTTAGTTTTTTATATATGCTGTCATATATACCTCCAACAATGTATTACTATAATTTAAACCTACTAAATAAAGCAAGTTCCTATTTCCAACCAGGGACCACTTCATATGATTTAGGCCAACAGTAATTTTATCAATCGTTATAAAATTTTTTCATATATTTATTTGCCAATTGTAATTTTGTTGTTCTAAACTACTTCCTTGTACCTTTTGTCCATTTTTCCATTTTTGTGTTTTTCTTTTCACATTTAAGAGATTTTAAAATACTAAATATATTAAGATAATGGTTGTTATATATACAAAAAAAAATCTTGCCCTGGCTGGTATGGCTCAGTGGGTTGGGAATCATTTAATGCACAGAAAGGTTGCCTGTTTGATTCCCAGTCAGGGCTCATGTCTAGGTTGCTGGCTCAATCCCCGGTAGGGGGTGTGCACAAGATAGCCAATCAATGTGTCTCTCTGTCTCCCTCTCCCTTCCTCTCTCTCTGAAAAAAAAAATCAATAAAAAAATCTTAAAATAGAAATCTTACTTCTGAATTTTTATCTTTACAATTTTAGCTAATTTAAAATATAGTACACTGTATAAAAAAGATCAATGTCAAATGTGAGATTTGATGTTATAATTATTTTTATATGAAAAGTATCACTGAATGGTACTTTGCATTCTATTTTTAAAAAATATTTTTATTGACTTTTAGAGAGAGAGGAAGGGAGACTGAGAGAGATAAGAAAACATTGATGTGAAAAAACAACAACACTGATGTGAAAATGCAACATCAATTGGCTGGCTGCCTCCTGCATACCCCCAACTGGGGATCCTGACTGGGTATGCATCCTGACTGGGAATCAATCCAGCAACCTTTTGGTGCATGGGATGACTCTCAATAAAGTGAGCCACACCAGCCAGGGCTATTTTATTTTTTTAAATAATAAAAATAAGACAGCTGGATTGAAAAGAAAATATTTTGCTTTGGGCCAGGGAAAGAGGGAGAGAGGGAGAGAAGGAGAGAGGGAGGGAGAGAGAGAAAGAGAAAGAGAGAGGAAGAGAGAGAGAGAGAAAGAGAGAGAGAGTCAGAGTCTGTGTGTGGCAAAAGGACCTCTAGGGAGAAAATATAAGTTAAATCTTATTAATCTAAAAGTACATAAGCACCTTCTTCTGAGCTAAGTGACTTAGTAACAGCTTGGAAACACTGCTTAAGGATACGGAGAATCACATTTCAGAAAAAACAAAAAGATTTTGAATTTCTAGAAAAAGCCACTGTAACTTACAATGAACAAAGCACACAAGTTCTTAATTACTTCAAAAAAAAGAGTAATTTTCAAGATTTAAAAATATGAGTGTTTAAGAACAATTTGTAGTTCAAGCTAAGAAACCTACCTACTACCTACCTACTTCTAAAAGTGTATACTAAAAATTAAATATTTTCTAATGCTTTGTTAATATAGGGCATTTCAAAAGTCTTTAGGGTATTTTTGTAGATTTCAGAATCAAGATCATTTCCATATTGCTGATTAAGATGGTTACAAAGTTAGAAATAGCACATAATTTATGTACATAAACTCAGAATGGAACACTAATTTTCTGTGAGTGAAGCTAAAACAGTCATAAGATTAGTTCATTAATATAGTACTTAATGCAAGGTATAAAAGGATTATGATAAATATATAAACATTCAAGTTTAAATTAGTTTCAAGAAATGGTTAGTTCAGGGCTAAAACAAAATCTAGTAATTTATCAGTGGTAATAAGTTCCTAATCTATTATGAATAACTGAAATTGATTGATGTCAAGTATCATTTCTGATATACAAGAGTTTTTAGAAAAAAAGTATTATGAGTTAGGAAGTTAGCCTCAATTTCCCCTTCTTTTTTTAGTGGAGGGTGATTTATTTCTGAATCTAAGATGCCTAAACTTTTTTCTTGGTGGGTTCAACAATGTCCACAAAAACTCAACAACTTTTTCTCACGTGTACCATATCCTATGCTCCCTATCATTGAGTAAATTTCACTATTAAATGCGCCCCCCAAAATTAAGTCTGAAAGTGATAAGATTTATAATAAACATTGAGAGAGTAAGAAAAAAAGAAAATTTTTTTTCTATCTTGGATTAGAAATCATGTTTGGTGAGAACTATTTGAATTTCTGCCCCAAAAACAGTAAAACCGAAATACAAAAATTTCTCTATTGAGGTGAAAGAGGAATGATATGAGAAAAATCAGAATAAAAGATGATTAACATTTTACAGAAAACAACAAATTATTCTACCTGTGTCTGAATCTCGTTCTTCATTTCTTGATGGGCTAATGGTAAAAGGAAGTTTACGTTTCATGGACGATTTCTCTTTCACCTCCTTGCCCACATCACTTCGATCAATTTTTGGAGTTCTGCTATAGGATGCAATCTTATCTTTACTCTATTAAAAAATAAAATATGAATAAATTATAACAATATTAGCTAAGCAATATAGTATTAAAAAACACTTTATGAAGGAACTTTTCAAACATACACAAAAGTAGAGAGGGTATTATAAACCATAATTGTCCTCAATGCATTCAAGACTACTTTCAACAATTACAACTTATTTTAATTTGTTCCCATACTTTTACTTAATATATTAATACCAATGAATAAATATAAGTCTGAAAAATTGATCCTGTATTTAATTAAACAGTGTGTTTTATTAATATCATGTGCTCACCCATTCAGGTGAAGTGTCCTACCCTCATGGTCTACAGTTATTACCAAGGTCACTCTTATAATCTAACATCCAAATTGGTGCAGCACAGCTAAACTGGGCTATGATGATGACTCTTTTGTGAAAAATATGCTAGATACTAAGAACTAAGTGACATCACCTTAGCAGGAGAGTTTAAAAGAATAGTCTTCAAACAATAATAAATAGACATCATAATTAGAAGTAGACTCAGATTGAAGAAAACACTAGCTTTCAACCCAAAACAGAAAACAAACTAAAGGAAGAACAAGGTGGGAAAAAAGGACATAAAAATAAAAGCACTGACTTTTTTTTAAATGTAGAATTTGTCAATATCAAAAAGTGGTTCTAAAAGAGCAATAGAATACAACTTTTAGTGAGTCTAATAATAAAAATGAGAGAGAAGAGGAAAATAAAACTTGAGAGACCTAAATACAATTCCAGAGGAGTTGTTAAAAAGATACAGAAAATTACTGTATTCATTTTTCTACCACCCAAAATTTAAGACCTGAAAAATGGATTATTTTCTAAACATGCATTTCTAAAATTAGTTTATGAAAGAAAAATCCAAGAAACAGATATTTCCCATTTCATATAAATAATAGTATATAGCATAAAAGATAAGATGGTACCCAATTCATTTTTTAAGTCTAAAATAAAATTGATACCTAAGAAGAGTCCAAAACAGAAATTATAGACTAAATTACTTATAAAATAAATGCAAACATAAACTATCCTAAATAAACTGTGAAATAAAATTAGTATCTTAGAAAGATAATACAGTAAAACCTTGATATATCGGACTAATTTGGGAGTCTGGGTGTCTGTTAAAGCCAAAAGTCCATTATATAATAAAGTAGGTTTTCAGAACGCATACATTAAAAAATTGCCAAATTAGTTAGCTTACGTTTTTTACTTACGTAGGCACACTTGTGTAATTAAAATTAAGGATGTATGATAAGTTTAATTTTACATAGTTTTCTATATTTGTTATAATAATTTTAAATTTATACTGAATAGTTCTAGTATATGTGTGCATTCACCAGTCACTACAAGTAAAAATGCACACAGTTGGAGAATGGCTTAGTGCATGTGTTAAAACTGCTGTAGGAAGTCACGCCACGGGAAAACAGAACCAATTACATTGTGCACAGTGTGTTGTGATCACATGCTAATCATTCACCAAACATTGTTTAGGAGTGGTGACTCAGATTAAAATATGTAGACAACAGTTGTAGATATGTAATATTTATTTATGTAGGGGAAATTACTACAGTGTTTTTCCCAACATATGGCCTATTTGCTAAAATTTGTTAAAAATAATAGTGAATTAATAACAAAAAATAGTCTGTTAATTTAATTATAAGCAAATTGTGATTAAAATCATTTAAAAATTAACAGGGTGTTAATTTTCACATATGACATATGCACTGGACATTTGGTTGGTTAAGTCCAAGGTCTGTAAAATCAAGGGCCACAAAATTGAGGGTTTACTGTACTAGTATATCATAGTCAAGCAGGATTCATCCAAAGAATGCAAGGATAGTTCATTATTAGATAATCTTATAGCAATTCATTGTATCAAAATATTAAAGAAAGCCCTGGCAGGTGTGGTTCAGTTAGCTGAATGTCATCCCATGCACTGAAAGGCTGCTGGTTTGATTCCAGGATCAGGGCACATGGCCAGGTTACGGTGCTCGATCTCAGGTAGAAGGCGTGCAGAAGATGGCCCATTGATGTTTCACTCTCAAATCGATGTTTCTCTCTCTCCCCCACTTCCTCTCTCTCTTTAAAAAATCAATAAAATAATATTTAAAAAATATTAAAGAAAAACCAGTGACAGGTGATATCTGAATAGTCTACATTAATTCTTAATAAATCTATTAGCAAATTAGGAAGAGAAGGTGACTACCTTGTATCTTAAGTGGTAAAGATTGCTTAAAAATAAAAGCTTCTTATTTCCCAGTTATAAAGTAAAATCCTGTTAACTTGTTTTTTTCACTTCTGCCAATGAAATGGAGCTTCACAGGCATGCATTTTGTTCATAAAGATTCTTTAAAATTTAGGTTTAATTATTATTCACATACTAGAGGCCCGGTGCATGGATTTGTGCATGGATTCACCCTCTCACAATCTGGGACCCCTTGGGAAATGTGGGTTGCTGGTTTCAGCCTGAATCCTGCAGGCCACACTGAGCGACCCCATAAGTGCACGAATCTGTGCACTGGGCCTCTAGTATGCATATAAGATCTTTGGTTAATCTCTTCCCGCCCTCCCTCCGCCCCCTCCCCTCTGAGATTCATCAGTCTGTTCCATGTTTCCATGCCTGTGCATTGAGCATCTGCCCCCTGGTGGTCAGTGCGTGTCATAGCTACCAGTCAAACAGTGGAATGATCAAATGGTCCAAGGGTCACTTAGGCTTTTATATATATACCAGAGGCCCGGTGCACAAAATTTGTACATGGAGGGGGGGTCCCTCAGTCCGTCCTGTGCCCTCTCACAATCCAGGACCACTCAGGGGATGTCCAACTGCCAGATCAGGCCTAAACTGGCAGTCAGACATCCCTCTCACAATCCAGGACCACTTGCCCTTAACCACTCGCCTGCCTGCCAGCTCGCCCCTAACCGCTCGCCCGCCTGCCTGCCTGCTCGCCCCTAACCGCTCGCCTGCCTGCCTGCTCAGTATGTGTCACAGTGACCCGTTGTTCCGCCATAACGGTTGCTTAGGCTTCCTATATAATAAAGAGGTAATATGCAAATTAACCCTCACACCCTCACAAGATGGCTGCCTATGACCAGGCCAGCAGGGGGTTAGTGAGGGACGACCAAACAACTGAACAAGCAGGCTGCGTGGGGCGACCAAGCCGGCAGGAGGAGCAGTTGGGGGCAACCAGGCCGGCAGGGGGGGCAGTAAGAGGCGACCAGGTCAGCAGGGGGGCAGTTAGGGGCAACCAGGCCAGCAGGGAATGGTGTATTTGGGGGTGACCAGGCCGGCAGGGGGGGGGCAGTTGGGGGCGATTAGGTTGGCAGGGAGGGCAGTGAGGGGCAGCCAGGCTGGCAGAGGGGGGCAGTTGGGGGCAACCAGGCCAGTGGGGCGGACAGTTAGGGGAGACCAGGCCAGCACGCAGAAGCAGTGAGGAGCGATCAGGCCAGCGGGGGGGGAGGGGGCAGTTAGGGCTGACCAGGCAGGCAGGTGAGCGATTAGGAGTCAGTGGTCCAGTATTGTGAGAGGGATCCCAGATTGGAGTGGGTGCAGGCTGGGCTGAGGGGACCCCACCCCCACCCCATGCACAAATTTTGTGCACCGGGCCTCTAGTTTACATATAGATAGATAGATAGATGATGAGGCCAATAGATCAGGAGACCGCTGCCATTGAAAGACAGTTTGCTCCTCATAGTTCCCAAGAGGGGGCATGCCATATTATGCAGGGCCATATCAGGAAGCACCAAGGTAGGTCAAAGAACAAAGGGAGAGGAGGGGAGTGTGTGTGAAAGCTTTTATTGTGGTTTCAACAGGCTATGAAGGTATAGGTACTGTTTCTCTAGTTATCTGATACCTGGCTCTGGGGTACTTAGGGCAGAGGGATAGTATGACCCAGAGTATAAGAGCTGAATAAATTTGGTGGTTGGGGATGGACTCTGGATTGATTGGTTTGCTTATGAAAGATGTGGACAAAAGGGAACTGTTTACTATCTCTAGAAATTGACTAGCACTGGGAAGGACAGTCTCCCCATATTCAGCAAGGCCCCAGATGTCAAAATATCTATAATAATAAAAGCGTAATATGCAAATCAACCGAATGGCCATTGGGACATCATTCTGGACGACCTTCCGGATGAAGCCAGGGCTGCAGTCGCCGCGGCTGCGAAGGCTTACTCTTGCACAAATTTCGTGCATCAGGCCTCTACTAATAAATAAAAAGGCATGATTAACACCAACAAAATTCAAGAGACTTCCCTTAAAAATACGAATCTTGTTATTAATGAAAGAACCTGTGCCATATAACAAGTGGAAAGCAACCAACTTGGTGACATGTTAAATGGAAAATGTTAACATGAATATATTGATCAGGCTCTTCTGTGTAATATGGTGATTGGTATGACTACTCATAATTGACACCAACCTGTCCTGTTCTCTGTAAAATAAAACTGCTTTTGGACGTGTTATTTAAACTAAGAGTTTTGTGAGATTCTTAATACTTTAAAAATTATTTTCAGATATGAGGAAAAACACTTTCTTTTTTTAAAAAAAATATTTTTATTGATTTCAGAGAAGGGAGAGGGAGAGAGAGACAGAAACATCAATGATAAGAGAGAATAATTGATCGGCTGCCTCCTGCATGCCCCTACTGGGGATCGAGCCAGCAACTTGGGCAGGTGCCCTGACCAGGAATCAAATTGTGAGCTCCTGGTTCATAGGTTGATGCTCAACCAGTGAGCCACACCACCTGGGCTGTAAATACTAATTTATTGCTAAAAACTATAGTAGAAAAATTTCTAAACTAAAACTAATGGGGGGAAAATCTCACAGGTTAACAAGAAGATGTTTGAAGAATTGTGAGTAGGTATTTTTTTTTAAGGTTCATTGAATTTTTTCTTTTTGTGTGAGTAGATATTTTTGATGAAGCTCTAACTACTGACATATTTAACGAGGCAATGAAAGCACTTTATATAAAAGTATACTACTATAGAATGTATTATTTAAAATTATGCTCTATTTAAATGCATTTAAGAAATTAAATTTTGGTTCAGGTTATTTTATTAATTTGGGATCTCATAATAGCAATAGTCTGTGCCACAAACTGTAAATAAAGTCTCTTTTACATAACAGAACAATTGCATATTCATTTCTAAAAAGTTGTTGGAAGAAAAACTTAGCAGAAGCTAGAGGCTGGCTTCAAGGCCAATCACTCACTACAATTGTGAGAATATGCTTTATAAATGTATAGGTGAGTAATATTGTCATGTCTTCTTCTCTCCTAAACTCCCTTCTAACTTAATTTTGTAAGAAGTAGAAGTAACATCGTCTATATGCAGAAAATTTGGAATGGAAATTATGGCTAGGGTTGGGCTGGTAACAAAAACCAGAATCTTTGCTGCCGGAGTGCTGACTTGAACTGATATAGAGAGTCAAAACCACACACCCAATCATATTGTTAATAAAAATATCAAACAGTAGAACATAAAAGTAGGGGGGTAAAAACATAGTTCTAGTACCCTAATGTTGTGGTCCCACTGCAGAGGAGCAGCAGCTTGTGGATAAGCCAGAAATTTAATAGGGAGATAGCAGAAATGAGAGACGTAGGGGGTGCTAATAAGATTGCCACATATGCCCTGCTGACAGGGAAGCTATGTAAATGTGCAGGAAAGACTTAAGAAGGGCTAAGTTCTCCACACATAGCTATCTAACTGGGAGATTGTATGCATGTGCAGGAGAGATCTACACATCCTTGGTTGACTAAGATGCTTTACACAAGTAAACCCAAGATCTGGGTGAGCCCAGCAGAAAGAAAATGCTAGGGATGATTTGAAAAATGCCTGTACTTCTCAATACACATATAAGTCTGTCAGCAGAAGGTGAAAGACAGTTATCCAGTCAAGATGGTGGTGTAGGTAAATGCAGTGCTCACATCCTCCCACAACCACTTCAAAATAACAATTACAGAAAAACCATCATTCAGAACCACCTGACATCTACCTGAATGGAAGTCCTACAACTAAGGATTTAAAGAAGCAGCCAAATTGAGACTGGTAGGAGGGGCAGAGATGCAAAACGAGCTGATCCCACATGGTGAATAAAAATTGGGAGGGATATTTCAGCTGAGCAGGTCCCCCCTGAGGGTCCTGCTAAGGGTCCCAGCCCCTTACCAGGCTCCCCAGCCTAGGGTTTGAGAGCCAAGAAGAGAAGTCCCCATAACTTCTGGCTGTAAAAACCAGCAGGGATTGTGGCTCAGTGAGATGGAGGGCCGCAGAGTCCCAGGAATTCCTCTCAAAGAGCTCACTGAAGACTTACTCAGACTCACTCCCTGAGTTCCAGTACTGCAGTGGTTCTCAACCTGTGGTTCGCGACCCCTTTGGCGGTTGAACGACCCTTTCACAGGGGTCGCCTAAGACCATCCTGCATATCAGATATTTACATTACGATTCATAACAGTAGCAACATTACAGTTATGAAGTAGCAACAAAAATAATTTTATGGTTGGGTCACAACACGAGGAACTGTATTTAAAGGACCAGAAAGTTGAGAACCACTGCAGTACTGAGACAGTGGCTCAAAAGGTACCAGGGACATAGAGGGAGAAACTGAATTATCCAGCATCAGGGTGAGAGCTGGAGGGGCAGTTTTCTATCAGACAGAAGTGCTGGCAGAGGTCACTGCTCCTTTTCTGAAACTCCCCCCACAGAGCCGGCAAGCACTCCCCTTATCTGTATCTCCATCATCATGGCTAACAATGTTTGCCTAGACCTGGTGATTCTCTGAGACCCCACCCCACCCAACTTGAGGGCCCACCCAAATTATTTCCAGAGGCTTTTTCCTACAAATAGTCATGGCTTGCCCTGACTGGTTTGGCTCAGTGGATAGAGCGTCGGCCTGCAGACTGAAGGGTCCCGGGTTCGATTCCAGTCAAGGGCATGTACCTTGGTTGCAGGCACATCCCCAGTGGGGGGTGTGCAGGAGGCAGCTGATCGATGCTTCTCTCTCATCGATGTTTCTAACTCTCTTTCCCTCTCCCTTCCTCTCTGTAAAAAAATCAATAAAATATATTAAAACAACAACAACAACAACAAAAAAACAAATAGTCATGGCTCATGCTTCAAGCTTTCCTAAAATCTCTCAAACAAGTAGCATCAAACAAGTTCCATCTGGCCTCCAAGTGCCCCAAACCTCTTGCTAAGTGGCCCCAGGCCTGGCACTAGCAGCAGCTTGCCTTGGTTTGTAGCTTTGCCTTGCCTTGCACCTCCAAGCCCAGTACAAGTAGCAGACATCCACATATAGCTTTGTAGCATATGCCCAGTGGCTTTGGGCAGAAAAAGGCCATGGTTCCTTTTCTGGGACTTCTCCCACAGAGTCAGCAGTCAGTTGCCATATCTGAGTGTCCATCAACATGGCTATCACTGTTCATCTCATGCTGGTGATTTCCTGAGACCATGCCTCACCCGACCTGTGTGCCCACCCAAGCTATTTCCAATGGTTTTTCCATACCAGTGGCCTGTCTTGGCTCATGCTTCAGACTTTCCTAAAATCTCTCAAACAAGCAGCATCTGGCCTCTGCTAGCCCTGTACCTCTTGCTAAATGATCCCAGGCCTGTCATTAGTGATAGCTGGCCATGGTTTGCAGCTTGGCCTCTCCTGGGCACCTCTGAGCCCAGCACAAGTAGCAGTCCTCTGCAAATAATTTTGTAGCTCATGCTGAGTGGCCTGGGTGGCAGAACACAGGTGGCAGCTGACCTTGACCTGCACCTCTGGGGAGATCCGAGCCAGTGCACATGGTGGACAGCTTCAGACCACATTGAAGCACCACCCAACCACCTCCACAAGAGACACACTCAAGGGGTGGACTCAGGTGGCACCAGAGCCCTGCTGAAGTAAATCCTGCTCTATGGTGTGGGCCCTTGCACAGCTGATCCTCCTTGGTGGTCCCAGCCAGTCCTTATAGCTTATAGGCCTAGAGGTAAATCCCTCCCATTGACGTGCTAACAGCAATCAAGGCTCAACTATAACAGGAAAGTGTATACAGCCCACATAGGGGTGGGAAATACCTGGAAACCTCAGTTCAGGAATGGGACTGCTGTGCCACTGTACCCTATAGGACAGCTACTACATTAGGCCACTCTACCAAGCATGGGAGATGTAGCAGCTCTACCCAATACATAAAAACAAACACAGGAAGGCTGCCAAAATGAGGAGACAAAGAAACATGTCCCAAATGAAAGAACTCCAGAAAAAAAAACCAAAACTAAACACAACAAAGACAGCAAACTACTAGATGCAAAGTTCAAAACACTGGTTATAAGGATGCTCAATGAACTTAAAAGGACATGGAAACCCTAAAAGAGAACCAGTTAGAAATGAAGGATATACTGACATGAAGAATAATTTACAGGTAATTAACAGTTAAGTAGTTGAAATAGAGAATCAAATCAGCGATTTAGAATATAAGGAAGCAAAAAATACCCAATCAGAACAGCAAAAAGAAAAAAGAATCTGACACATCATCAGGGTGCCAGAAGGGGAAGAGAGAGAGCAAAAAATTGAAATCCTATTTGAAAAAATAATGATGGAAAACTTCCCTGACCTGAGGGAAATAGACATACAAGTCCAGGAAGTGCAAACAGTTCCAAACAAAATGAACCCAAAGAGGTCCACACCAAGATACATCATCATTAAAATGCCAAAGGTTAAAGACAAAGAATCATAAAAATAGAAAGAGAAAAGCAGTTAGTTACCTACAAGGGAGCTCCCATAACACTGTCAGCTGATTTCTCAACAGAAACTTTGCAGGCCAGAGGGACTGGCAAGAAATATTCAAAGTGATGCAAAGCAAGGAAGAACAACCAAGATTACTCTACCTAGCAAAGCTATCATTTAGAATTGAAGGACAAAGAGCTTCCCAGACAAGAAAAAGCTAAAGGAGTTCATTGCCACCAAACCAGTATTACATGAAATATTAAAGGGTCTTCTTTAATAAGAAAAAGATAAAATATATGAACAGTAAAATGGCAATAAATATATATCTATCAACTATTGAATCTATAATACAAAATAAACAAACAAGCAGAGAAGAAACAGAATCAAAAATACAAAAAGTTTTGATGGTTACCAGAGAGGAGGGGGATTGAGGGTAAGTGAAAATAGTAAAGGGATTAAGAAGTACAAATTGGTTGTTACAAAACAGTCATGGGGATATAAAGTATATCATAGGGACTATAGTAATAATAACTATGTATGGTGTCAGATGGGTATGAGATTTATTGGGATGATCACTTAGCAAGTTATATAATGTCTAACACTGGAGTGTACACACCTGAAACTAATATAATTTTGTATGTCAACTTTAACTTTGTAAAAATGATTTAAATTTTAAAAAAATGAAGGTGAAAGAAAGTCTTACTGGCTCATGATGTCTGAGTACAATCTCTGACCAATCAATGGCTGCTGACTTATCTATGCAGACACAGGGGCAATCCCTAGGAAGCAAGACTAAAAAAAAGAAAGAGAAAAATGGACACCAGTATCATGACAAATTCCACAGGTAAGCTCCTGACATTTTACTAAAAACAAATCAAAACAATAACCCTATCAACAATGACAACATCCGTGGGAAGTAATGAGAATGAATCCAGGGCTGCTATAATATATGACCTAAATTGTCCAGTTTTTAATAAAAATTAAGATATATAAAAGGGCAAGGAACACATATTCAATAGAATCTTCTCTGAGTGAGCCCAGATATTAGATGTGGCAAGACTAGAAAGCAATAAAATTTTTTTAATGAATTAAAATATGACAACAATGACATCAAATAGAGAATATCAATTTTTAAAAATTACAAAAAGAGCCAAATGGAAATACTGGATTTGAAAATAGTAACTGAAAATGTATTAGATATGTTCAACAGCAGGTATGAGATGGCGAAAAAGAAAAGAAAAAGTTAAATGAAACACCCCAAATTTCATGAAAAACCATTAATCTATACATCCAGGAAGCTGAACAAATCCCACATAAAATAAGGGAGCGTAAACACATTACAGTTAAACTGTTTAACAGTTTTCTCATCAGAAACAGTTAAAGCAGGAAAGAAGTGGGATGACATATTCAATCTAATAAAAAAAAAGTCAACTAAAAATTCAAGTATCCAACAAAACCATCCTTTGAAAATAAAGGCAAATAATCATGAAAGACCACCTATTGCATACCTTCATTTATATGAAATATCCAGAATAGGCAAGTCTATCTATATAAAAAGCAGACTGGTGACTGCCTACGGCTATGAAAGTTGGGGACAGAACAGCGAGGACTGCTAATGGGTACAGAGTGTTTTTCAGGTGAAAATACTCTAAAACTGATAGGAGTGATGATTGCACAACTCTGTAAATACAGTAAAAACTCCTGCATTGTACACTTTGAATGAGTAAATTGTACGGTATATGAATTATAGCTCAATAAAACTGTTTGTTTTCTTAATGGTAAAATCAAGATAGTCCTAGATCAATGAAGACAGAGAGAAATCATGGATGAAGATTTTACAATAAATACTAAGGAAAATTCTCAGAGACTGAAAGGAAATGATACTGACAGTAACTTTAATCCACAGAAAGAAAGAAAGAGTGCCAAAACTGGTAAGTATGTAGGTAAAAACAAAAACCAGTAAAAAAAAACATATTTTTCTTTTCTCCTCTTATTTCTTTAAAAGAGAAGATTGTATAAAATAATTATAACATTCTGTTGTCGCATTAATTAACAAATATAGATATAACATATATTACAGATAACATGAAAGGGAGAAAATGAAGCTATATTGGAGCAATGTTGCTATTTTTACTGGAATTAAGTGAATATTAACCTGTAGTAATTAGGATGCACATTATAATCCCTAGATCAATATTTTAAGATAATTCAAGAAACATTCTTTAAAAAACACAGAAATTTAAATAATAAACTGAAAAATATCCTTTAAAAGGCAGCATAGATAAGAAACAAAGACATAAAACATATAAGAACAAAGAGCAAAATAGCAGATATAAATACCACCTTATCAACAATTACAGTAAATGTGAGATTAAAAACTACAGTCAAAAAGCAGAAAGTGCCAGTGCAATCAGCAAGAAAGAGAAATAAAAGTATCCATATTTAAAAAGAAGTAAAATTATCTTCATATGCCAATGACATCATCTCATTTGTAGAAAATCTTAAGGACTCCATAAAGTTTTAGAACCAAAAAAATGAGTTCAGTAAAGTCACTGTTGATATAGGATCACTATATAAAAAACAAATATATTTCTATATCCTAGCCATGAAAAATCCAAAATGAAATTATCTACAATAGTGTCCAAAAGAATAAAACAGGAATAATTAAACAACTGAAGCACATGATTTGTACACTGAAAACGACAAACCATCTCTCAGAGAAGCTGAAGATCTAAATCAATGGAGAGATATTCTGTGGGGATGGATAGGAAGACATATTGTTAATATGGTAATACCATTCAAGTGATCTACAGATTCAATAATATCCTTATTAAAATACCAGCAGGCTTTTTTTTTCTAAAATAAACTGAGAAGCTAATCCTATGAAAATTCAAAGGACCTTGAATAACCAAAACAATTTTTGAAAAGAAACTTGAAAACTTACAATTCCTGATTTTGAAAGCAGACTTAGGGTTTATCTGAGGGTTGGGGTAGGAATGGACTGATTGTAAATGGGTGTGAGGATCTTTTAGCAATGATGGAAATGGTCTAAACTAGATTGTGATGATGGTTGCACAACTCTTTTCCCCAAGAGTTCAGTAAAGTCACTGTTGATATAGGATCCAAGAGTAAACAATAAACAAATATTTAGTATATCATACCTTTCTTCCATATGGTTTTTCTACCATATTGCTGTCACTGTCAGAATTTTCACTCTGAACTGGTTTTGTGAACCCAGATTTGGGCATTTTATAGCTCTTCAGCTAGCTTCTTCTTTTATCAGTCTTCTCATTCTGGATCTATAAAGAATGAATATATAAGGGTTATGTGTATACCTCCGTAATAAAACCTACTTAAGGTTTATACAGTTTAGTACAATTAGGTTTTCTCTATGTCTCTATAAGATTATTTATTTTCTCAGAGAGGCTATCATAACCTAAAATAAGTTTTCATCAAACAAATTGTGCCTCTAATTAAAGTTTTCTTGTTCAAGTCCACTCGACTGAAGAGAAAAAAAGGGAACTACTTTTATAATTCTTCCCACCTTCTCTAGACTAATATTAAATCTCCATTATTCTGGGTAACAGAAGCAACTGAGTGGAAGCAATGACAAAGGTTTTGTCATTCGAGCATGGCTCCAGAGGTAGGAACTCCTAATATATTCCCTGGTAGTTCTGTATTGATCTGGCAGTTATTTCTGAAGGTCCAACTAAGAACCTTATAGGTTTGATTAGTAATTTTACAACATTTAACTCTACTTTAAATGAAATAAAATTAATTAAACCCTTCTTTTAAAAAATAAATGTTTTTATTGATTTTAGAGAGACAGGAAGGGAGGGGAGAGAAACATCAATGTGAGAAAAAACTTTTATTTTTAATAACTTTTTTTAGGAAATTTCAGAACTAACAATAAAAATTAGATTCCAAAATATTACATCAATCAACAAATATTAAGCATTTAATACAGGTCTGGGCCCACGATATCTACTATAATCACTAGAGCACCACTATATAAACTACAGGGATAATCAAAATCACATTAGGTAAATTAAAATATTTTTAAATGCACAATTAACCCAATACAAGGCAGGGGGGAAAAACACCTTGCAGAATAAAAAATAGAAGAAACAAACTAAACAGTAAGAGAAAATAAGAGGCATAACAAAAATATCAATAATTATATGAAAAGCAAATGGTTTAACCATGCCAATTACGAGACAGATTTTCAGGAGGGAAAAAAATAATGAAACTATATGGTACTAACAGGAAATTCACTTCAAATATAAGGACATATATAGTTAAAAGTAAAAGAATGAAAAAAAGATATTCCATGAAGAAGCTAATAAAAGTAAAGATAAGACAAACAGATCTCAGAGCAAAGAGGACATTACATATTACATACTGATAAAAGAGCCAGTTCACTAATTGTGTATGCAACTAGCAACAGAGCTTCAAAATACAGGAAGCAAAAAATGACAAAATTGACAGGAGAAACAGACAAATACATAATTATAGCTAGAGGTTTCAACGACTCTTTCAGTGAGACAGGAAATCAACAAGGATATTAAAAAACTGGAAAAAAAATGCCATTGATTGAAACTGTCATTTATAGAAAAATCTGTCCAAGAACATTTGAATACTCTTTCTTTCTCAAGGGCACACAGAATATATAAGATAGAGCATCATGGGTCCTAAGTAAATGCAATAAATTTAAAATAATTAAAATTAAAATCATACAAAGTTTGTTCTCACACAATAAAAAGTTAAAGGAGAACCAACTACAGAAAGGTATCAGGGATATAGCCAAATTAAAAAATAATGAAAAACCAATGAAACTGAAAACTGGTTCTTAAAAGATCAATTAAGTTTATATATCATTAGCCAGACCTATCCTATATTATAAAAGCCTAATATGCTGTGTCCAGTCATCAGTTCTACCAATCAAAGCGTAATATGCTAATGATATGCTAAGGCTGCTCAACTGCTCGCTATGATGTGCACTGATCACCAGGGGGCAGACGCTCTGACCGGTAGGTTAGCTTGTTGCTGGGGTCCAGCAGATCAGGACTGAGCGTGACGGGCTGGACACGCCCCCCCCCGTGTCCCTCCCTGGCCCTGATAGTGCACCAGAGGGGTACCTCTGCCTGGCCTGCGCCCTCTCACAATCCGGGACCCCTCAGGGGATGTTAGAGAGCCGGTTTCCGCCCAATCCTCCTGCTCAATGCGGGAGCTGCCCCCTGGTGGTGAGTGCGCTCCCACAGGGGGAGTGCTGCTCAGCCAGAAGCCAGGCTCACAGCTGGCGAGTGCAGTGGTGGTGGCGGGAGCCTCTCCCACCTCCACAGCAGTGGTAAGGATGTCTGACTGACAGCTGGGAGCGGGCCTAGGCCGTCAGTCAGACATCCCCCAAGGGCTCCTGGACTGTGAGAGGGTGCAGGATGGGCTGAGGCTCCCCCAAGTGCACGATTTTCATGCACTGGGCCTCTAGTCTATCTATATAAAAGGTTAAGTGTCTTTCCCTCCATTTGGGTAATGACGTCAAGTAGCAACACCTGGCTTCCTCTCCCTAGCAACTACTAGCCTCCTTGCAGTTTCTTCAGCCCAGGAAAACGGCTTGCTTTATACCTAGGTGCAAACACTTTACACTGTAACCAAATGTCTGTAAAGTGTTTTTTCTGTGCCTCATCTCATTTGATCCTCACAGAAGTCTTAGAGTAGGTAGATAGGAGACTCGGTGGAATCCTATTTTCTTTTCATTGGCCGGAAAAGGGAGATTTAGAAAGCTCAGAAACTTGACCCGACTGAAAAGAAATGGTGGACCTTGAAAATGACTTCAGGTTTTCTCACTGCACAGAATATAGTCAAACACTGCTACAGTTAAATATTTTACCCTTTGTTCTCCATGCGTGATCTACAATAATAATGTGCTTTGTGTTGATATTTATTGCTGTGTTACTGACAATTATCTGAAAGAGAAGTTGGGGTGCTTCACTGGGCTGAAAAAAGTTTAGCTAAATCGGAAAGCAGGCCTAATTAAGCAAGTTTGTTCTATATCTATAAAAGGCTAAGTTGACTCGCACATGCGCGACACATATAAAGCTCTTGCTGGTGCCAATCGCAGGAGTGTGTTTCCATCTGTCATTGTCGATCGTGAATTTGATTGACACTTCTATTATAGAGAAAGGGCAAATAGCGATATTAAAATCTTTCTTCTAATTAATTTCCTTACAATGTGCACGAATTCGTGCACTGGGCTACAAGTTAGAAACAAAAGAGAGAAGACCTACATAACCAAAATCAATAATGAAAGAGAAAATATCATTACAGATCCTATAAACACATAAAGGATAACAAGGGAATATTATGAACAAGTTTATGCTAATAAATCCAGCAAACTAAATAAAATTCCTTGAAAGGCACACACTATCAAATCTTACTAAAAACACACACACAATCTCAATAGCTTGATATTTATTAAAGATTTTGATTTCATATTTAAAAACAAAAAACTCCAGGGCCAAATGACTTCAATGGTGAATTCTACAAAACATGTAAGGAAGAAATAATGCCAATTCTACACAAACACTTATAAAATAGAAAAGAGGCAGAAATATCTTATGAGGCCATCAATATCCTGATACCAAAACCAGAATAAGTCTTTTATTAAAAAACTACAAACTAATTTACCTCATGATCATACACACAAAAAATCCTCAACAAAATATTACCAAATAAAATTTAACTACACATAAAAAGGTTAACACATCATAACAAACTGGGACTTACCCAGAACTTAAGGTTGGCTTAATGTTTGAAAATCAACCTAAGTAATTCATTAAATTAACAGACTAAAAACAAACAAAAAAACAAATGATCATCTCAAAAAGATACAGAAAAAGCATTTGATAAGATTTAATACCTATTAATGACAAACTCTTAAGAACATCCTATATAATAAAAGCATAATATGCAAATCAACCAAAAGGTGGAACGACCAGTCGGCGGGGGGTGGGGCCGGCAAGCAGGCAGCGCCA
>NW_005359064.1:1513278-1520473 GCF_000412655.1 Myotis brandtii | reverse complement strand
AATTGGGGGGGGGGGCGGCAACCAGCGGCGGCAGAAGGGAGATGGGGGGGCAGCACCGTCCCCTGATTGGCCCATCTGGTCGTCTCCCGCAGAGGGAGGCCAGGTGGAAATGGCAGGGTGATGAGGGCAGCGCCATCCCCTGATCCCCTGTCCAGTCGCCTCCCGCAGAGGGAGGCCGGGTGGCAATGGCAGGGTGATGGGGGCAGTGCCATCCCCTGGTCCCGTCTGGTCGCCTCCTGCAGAGGGAGGCCGGGCGGCGGCAGCAGCAGGGTGATGGGGGTGGCGCTGTACCCTGATCACCCATCCAGTCGCCTCCCGCAGAGGAAGGTCGGGCAGCGGCAAGTGGCGGAGTGATGGGGGCGGCACCGTCCCCTGATCGGCCGGACCGGTCATCTCCCACAGAAGGAGGCCAGACTGCAGCTTAGCCATCAGTAGGACATTCCCTGAGGACTCCCGGACTGCGAGAGGGCACAGGCCGGGCTGAGGGATCCCCCCCCCCCCCCCCCAGTGCATGAATTTTTGTGCACCGGGCCTTTAGTCTATATATAAAAGTATAGTATGCAAATCGACCAGACAGCAGAACGACTGGTTGCTATGATGCGCACTGACCACCAGGGGGCAGACGCTCAATGCAGGAGCTGCCCTCAGCCCACAGGCCCCGATCACCCCATGGGGAACAGGGAACTGGGGTTGGTGGTGGTTGATGCGGGTGGCACCAGGCCAAGGCCGGTGCAAGCAAGTGGGGCCCCGGTTACCCCACACACAGAGGGCGGGTGGCGGTGGCAGCGGTGGGCAGGGCCGGCTGCCGGCAGCCAGGGAAGATCAGCCCTGATTGCTGGCCAGGCCTAGGGACCCTACCCATGCACGAATTTCATGCACCGGGCCTCTAGTTAGGAGTAGAACAGAACTTGAATACCTTCTTTCTCTATTGAGATCAACAATGAGGCAAGGATGTCAGCTCTCACCCCCCCCAACTTTATTGAGGTATAACTGACAAACAAAAATTGTATATATTGAAGGTGTACAATGTGATGATTTGATATGCATATACACTGCAAAATGACCACAATCAAGCTAATTAACACATCCATCGCCTCACAGTTAGAATTTTCTGTGTGTGGTGAGAACACATAAGATCTACTCTATTAGCAAATATCAAGTATACAATACAGTATTATTAACTATAGTCACCATATTGTACATTAGGTTTCCAAAATTTATTCACCTTATAACTGAAAGTTTGTACCTTTTGACCAACATCTCCCCATTTCCCACATCCCCAATCCCAGGCAATGACCATTCTACTCTCTGCTTCCGTGAGTTCAATGTTTTTAGATTCCACATATAAGTGAGATCAATAGTATTTGTTTTTCTGTGTCTGGATTATTTCACTTAGCATACATGTCCTCCAGGTTCATCCATGTTGTCACAAATGGCAGGATTTCCTTTTAATTTAATGGGTGAATAATAATAGTGTGTGTGTGTGTATACATATATGTGCACACACACACATATATATGTATATATAACATTTATCTACTCATCCATTAACAGACACCTGAAAGTGGCCTTGCTAGGTCACACTGAAGTTTTATTTTTAATTTTTTGAGGAACCTCTACACTGTTTCCCATATTGGCTATACCAATTTACATTCCCACCAATAGTGTACATGGAACCCTTTTTGCCACATCCTCACCAACACTTGCTATCTTTTGTCTTTTTTATAATAGCCACCCTAAAAGGCAGAATATGATATTTCATTGTGGTTTTGATTTGAATTTCCGTGATGATTAGCGATGTTGAGTACCTTTCATATACTTGGCAATTTGTATATCTTCTTTGGAAAAATGTCTGCTCAGGTTCTTTGCCCATTTTTAAAATCAGGTTATTTTTTGCTACTGAGTTGTATAATTTCCTTACATATTTTGGATGTTAACCCATTGTCAGATTTTCCCCCATAGGTTGCCTTTTCATTTTCTGTTTCCTTTGCTGTACAGAAGATGTTTAATTTGGTGTAGTCCCACTTATTTTTGCTTTTGGTGTCATATCCATGAAATCACTCCTAAGACCAATGTCATTAAGCTTTTCCTCTATGTTTTCATGTAGGAATTTTATGGTTTTAGGTTTTACATTGAAGCCTTTAATCCATTCTGAGTTAATTTTTGTATAAGGGTCCAATTTCATTCTTTTGCATGAGCATATGCAGTTTTCTCAATACCATGTACAGAAAAGACTATTCTTGACCCATTTTGTGTTTTTGACATTCTTATCAGAGGGTTGTTGACCATATATGCATGGGTTCATTTCTGAGCTCTCTATTCTGTTCTACTGATCCTTGTGTCTGTTTTTATGTCAGTACCATACTGATTTGATTACCACAGCTTTGTAATATTTTATCTGGAAGTGTGATGCCTCCAGCTTTGTTCCCTTTTTCTCAAGGTTGCTTTGGCTATTCAAGATCTTTTGTGGTTCTATGTGAATTTTAGGATTGGCTTTTCTAATTCTGTGAAAAATGCCATTGTAAGATTGATAGAGATTGCACTAAATCTGTAGATCGCTTAGGATAGTATGGGCATTTTAATATTATTGATTATTCCCTATCCACGAACACAGAGTATTTCTCCATTTATTTGTGTCTTCAATTTCTGTCATCAATGTATTATACTTTCCAGTGTAAAGATTTTCACCTCCTTGGTTAAATTTATTTCTTATTTCTTTTTGATGCTATTTTAAATGAATTTTTTCTTAATTTCTTTATCAGACAGTTCATTGTTAGTGTACAGAAATACAACGGCACCCTGGCCAAGTGCCTCAGTTGGTTGGAACGTTGTCCAAAAGGTTGCAGGTTCGATCCCCAGTCAGGGTGCATATGGGAGGGAGGCAACTGATTGATGTTTCTGTCTCACATAGATCTCTCCTCCCCCCCGCCCCCCAAAATCAATAAACATACCCTTGGGTGAGGATTTTAAAAAAAGAAAGAAATGCAACTGCTTTTTGTATGTTGAATTTGTATGTGGCAACTACTGAATTCATTTATTAGTTCTAACAGTTTCTTTTTGTGGTCTTCAAAAATTTTTTATATATAAGGTCATGTCTCTGCAAACAAACAATACAACTTCCTCTTTTCTGATTTATATGTCTCTTATTTATTTTCTAACCTAATTGCAATTTTGATATTGTGTCAAGATTATAGTGTGCCCCGTTTGAGGAAAGCATCCAGTAGGTGGTGTGGAGAAAGGATGTAAGACATGAAATAACCATTCTGCCTCTAGATTTTTGCAATCTACTGTTTCTCCCTAGATTGTGAACATGAGCTGCAGCCACCAGCCAGGTTTCCTGCCTGTGATCCACCACCGATTGTCAGGAGCCAGAGATTTAACAGGTCTTGCTATTTCTCCTGGTACAGGCTGGGCAAGGACCAACTGCTGACAGCAACCAAGGACCTCGGTTCAGCCCTGATTGGGTTTTTCCAACAATTGCAACTAGATTATCAGTCTCTGGTTTCCTTGGGCAGCCCCTAAATGTGAATTCCTTACTGTATAACCTCACCCTTACAGGAGCTACCATCCAAAACTCTGGATATAGAGCCCAGTAATATTTAATGGTCATGTATAAAGTACAATAAAATTTAAAATTCTTGCCATGAAAAAAAAAAGATCATAGAGTGCACTTACACAAACCTAAATTGTATAGCGTGCTACACATCTAGACTATATGGTATGGCAGCCTATTGCTCCTAGGCTATGAACCTATACAACACATTACTGTACTGAATACCGTAGGCAACTTTGATAAACATAGAAAAGGTACAGTAAAAATATGGTATATATGATAAACAATGGTATACTTGTACAGGTATATGACTGGAGCCTGCAGGACTGGAAGCTGCTCTTGGTAAGTGATTACATAATGAATGTGAAGGCTTAGTACATTGCTACATACTACTGCAGACTTTATAAACACTGTTCCACAAACTTTACCTGCTTACTTCTGAAAAGGTCAGAAATAGAACATCAAAGCTGTCAATGCTATTCCATGAAAAAGAATGTAGACTGGATTGATTGAAAATTATCGAGGAAAACACCCCTAACAATCCAGAACTAAAATTCTACAGAACATTAACATGCCTGTTGGGAAACTTGGGGGTAAGGGGTGGAGTGGAAGAGACTAGAGATGAGTGAGAAAGTAATTAAAGTACTTGTCTTCCTTGGAGGAACACATACACACACACACACACACACACACACACACACACACACGTATATACATGCTGGGTGTCCCAAAAAATGTATACACACTTTGAATAATTATAAAGGTGGTATTCATTAAAATACACTTTGTTGTAAAAATGCTATAGAAACTACAGACATTCTGTGTATAGATTTTTGAGACATTCTGTATATATGTATACACAACATATATTTGAGATTAAGAAACTGACTATGGGAAATAAATAAAAGTATAGTAAATAAAATATAAATAATTTTCAATATATGTTACTAGAGGCCCGGTGCACAAAAATTTGGGGGGGAGTCCCTCAGCCAGGCCTGTGCCCTCTCACAGTCTGGGACCCCTCGGGGGATGTCCACCTGCTGGCTTAGGTCCGTTCCCTGGGGGATCGGGCCTAAGCTGGCAGTCAGACATCCCTCTGGCAGCCCAGGAGCCCTCGGGGGATGTCCACGTGCCAGCGGGGAGCAGGCCTAAGCTGCAGTCGGACACCCTTAGCGCTGCTGAGGTGGGAGAGGCTCCCGCCACCACCGCTGTGCTGGCAGCCATCAGCCTGGCTTGTGGCTGAACAGAGCTCCCTCTGTGGGAGCGCACTGACCACCAGGGGGCAGCTCCTGCATTGAGCATCTGCCCCCTGGTGGTCAGTGTGTGTCATAGTGACCAGTCATTCCCAGTAGTTCTGCTGTTAGGGTCAATTTGCATATTACCCTTTTATTATATAGGATTACAATAAATGAAAATGGATTAAGGTCATTAATAAAAATATAAGTCTGTAAGGCTGTATAAAAATAAGATTCAACAATATACTTTGTAAAAGAGACCACAAAGAGTATTCAAAGGTTAAAAATAAAATAATTGGAAGAAGTTTTATCAGGAAATATAAACCCAGGTTGGAAGATTAACTTTTTTTAAAGGCCCCATTCATGAATAATTCAGATTCTTCCTAATCTGGGCTCAGCTCCCTGCCATTCCTGGGCCTGTAGATTCCAGTACTGCATTAAAGCTCACACACTAAGAAGTATCTGTCTATTTTCCTTTTAGGACAGGGCTTAAATTTCTGTTTTCTATTATGACTTTGAATTTTTTCTTTCCTATTTAGGCACCTGCAGATTCATCTTTCTTGCTTTGAAGCTGAGCTGTGTATTTTTTACACCTTTTATTTTTATCTAGCATTTCCATATATTTGAAAAAAGGAGCTCATTCAGTCCGCCTTCTTGTCCTGAAATCCTCAAAACATGCACTTTAGATTAAATACAACTGAAAACAAAGTCCAAGTTATTTAATTTCTTCATCTGTCATGAAATGATAAAGCTCATGTTAAGGCTATGAGAACTAAAATGATGTCTTAGCTCAGTACTTGGTGTATATAAAAATATTCAAATGCTGCCCTATAAATTTATCAATTTTACATTCTACTTAAAGAAAGTAAAGGCAGAACCATAAGGATGGAATGGAAATTGCTAACATTTTTCCTATTCCAGCTTTCACTGAACTGAAGTTGCTGTGGGGGTAAAAAATGCTTCCTCCAAAATTATTGAGAATAAAGGCAACTGGTAAAGGTTCAAATCACAGCAACAGAATTCAATGATCCTTAATAGTCATTCAGTTAGGAAAGTGACCATTCCTTTCTCAGTGATTTGAGCAGGGGACTTGAAGTCCACTATTCTATTCTGAGATCTACCACTGGCTTTTTGGTTGACTTTCATCAATACTCAATATTCCTGTTTCTTCTTCTTTTTTTAAATATATTTTTTATTGTTGATAGTATTATAAATCCTGTTTCTTCTTAAAAGTAAAGTTAGGTTAGATGACTAACACTGAAGATCATCAATCCTTCCAAAATTCTAATTCCAGACTAAGAGGTTTAGAAAAATTTCACTCCAAATTCTGTATTTCTATGAATGCAAAAATGATAGCTTAAATTATTAAATAATTATTATCTCCCCCAGACAGAAAAAAATAAACGATTAGAATAAAGAATAAACCAAAATAAAAACTAAGTATTTCCTAGTTAAACAAACACCAAAGAGCTTAATTCCGTCATCATACTTTAAAAAGTGGTTTTAAAAAAACAATGGAAAAGGCTTCAAAATAAATGGTGTGCTTCTGGAATATTACTAGATTCCCCTATCTCTCCACCACCCGCCTCCCCCCTCACCACCTCCCCATTACAGTAACTACTTAAATCACGCAAGGGAGAATTTAGATCTTGAAAAGGATGAGTGCTTTCTTTATCACACCTTCCAGGTTGATTTTCACCACAATGTTTTCTGGCAGCTATTCCATACCATTTTCCCTTAAGAATATGATGGTTGTAATTTCAGACCAAGAAATTAGTATAATAAAATCACAAATTTAACCAACAGCATGCCAAAGATGAAGACAAAACATCCACATCCTTTAAAATAAACTGTTCTCAACAATGTCCTTAAAAGTCCTTAACGGATATTTATAGTTTATTTTATACAGTTCTCTATTAGCTTTTATAATGAACATGTAATTTATAATCTTCAAATATAAATTAAAAATATATACACAATAGGTTGACTTACACTTGATTTCCTCTGGATGACTACAATTATCTGGGTAGAACACAAGGGGAAAGAATAATAATAAGATGGCAAGTGAGAGACTGCTTCAGACAAAGGTAGAGCAAAAGAGATAAAAAGGTGTTTTACGTTTTTTAACACAGCCACCAGAATATAAAGGACGCAAATATTCAGGACAGAAGCTCAATCCAGTAAAGACAGGCTGCACTTTGGGTTGGTGCTGCTAAATATTATATCTTTTAGGAATCTGAGCATGGCAGATAACTCAAGACTTATTATACAAAGTAAATCCTCCTATCTAATAATAGAGAAACATGGTAATTAGTCGTACCTCCGCTACCCTTCCCATTGGCTAATCAGGGCGATATGCAAATTAACTGCCAACCAAGATGGCGGCCGGCAGCCAGGCAGCTTGAAG
>NW_005359064.1:1501561-1512087 GCF_000412655.1 Myotis brandtii | reverse complement strand
ATCCGCCCTGCTCTGTGCATGACAGGGGGCGGCGCCCCAACTCCCCAATCGGCCCTGCTCTGAGCCCGACCAGGGGCTGCACCTAGGGATTGGGCCTGCCCTCTGCCACCCGGGAGCAGGACTAAGCCAGCAGGTCGTTATCTGCCGAGGGGTCCCAGACTGCAAGAGGGCACAGGCCGGGCTGAGGGACCCCCCTCCCCTGAGTGCACAAATTTTTGTGCACCGGGCCTCTAGTACATTATAAATGGTCCACTTGGTTTGGCTAAATGAGTGTATCACCTTCAAAATTCCACAAAGGTAAACCTATGATATAAAAGAGTAATATATAGATAGCCCAAATGCTTGAAATATAAACAACCAATACCCACTAATCTTAGCCAAGTCTAAGGCAAAATATATTAGGAGGAATTGAGCAATATAAAAATGTACTAGAACACCTGGGTTATTCTAACTTTTTCTAGTAAACTCTTTAGGTTTCAGTTTCTACATTTTAAAATGAGGTCCATTCCAGTCCTAAAATTCTACAATTCTTTATCTCCTCTTTTTCCTAAATATTAGTATGAAATAAGCAAAAAAAGAATTAGTGTTAAAATTATTCAATTATGGTTATTTCCTTTAGCTATCATACCCATTTCCTCATGTAATTATTCATTTACTAAATGCCAAGCAATAGAACTAAAGATGAATAAGTCACAATTCTAGTCTAAAGGAAATTTACAGTTTTTAAGGAACAAAAGATAAGTTAATTACCATATGAAATAATAAATGCTGCAGAAATGAAAGTACTAGCACAAAGGGATCACCCAACTTGGGTGCTGTATATAGGGGTATAGGTGGGGAATTTAGAGAAGAGGTTAATACTGAAATAGAGTCTTAAAGATGACTATGAGGAGATAGACACAGATGGAACAGACATAGATGGTGCTGTAGAGGAAAGAGCATGAGCACAAATGTGAATGCACACAACCCACAAGAAAGCAGGCCACACTGAAGGTACAGCGAAAATTGAAAAACAGTGCAGTAGAAAATGAGGCTAAAAAAAGTAGCATAAAAAAAGTAGCAAAGGGTCACATCATGAAGCATCTTGTATTGTTTCAACATTATGACAAAAAGCAAATTAAGCCTGGTCAATGTGGTTCAGTGACTGAGCGTCAAGCCATGAACCAAGAGGTTGCCAGTTCGATTCCAGGTCAGGACACATGCCAGGGTTTTGGGCTTGATCCCCAGTAGTGGGTGTGCAGAAGGCAGCCAGTCGATGATGCTTCTCTCATTGATGTTTCTCTCTCTCTCTATCCCTCTCCCTTCCGTTCTCTCTAAAATATAAACATTAAAAAAAGGAACAAATTAAGGCTTTTAAAAAAGTAGTAACAATTCGAATAGAAATATGCTCTTGCTGAAACTTTGAAGGCAGACTAAAGAGGAATTAGATGAGACAAGGAGACCACTTAAAGTACAATGACTATATTGTATGTTAGAAAGAAACAGTAAATAAGCAAGTAGGCTAGAATAACACCCACATTTCTGACTCCAGCAACAAGAAGTAAAAACGCTTTGAAAATAATTTAAAAGAAGTAATTGACATTTATTTGTTATATTTAATTTATAACAAATAGTAATTTATCTTCTAATAGTAATAACTAAACAATACCTCATAAAATTTTTTTAAATTCTTACCCAAGGAGTGAGGATATTTTCTCTATTTATTTTTAGAGAGAGTGGGAAGAGAGAGAAAGATCAACATGAGATAGACACATCGATTGGTTGCCTCCCGCTGGCGCCCTAACGGAGGGCCGGGGATTGAACCTGCAACTGAGGTATGTGCCCTTGACTGGGAATCGAACCTGTGACCCTTCAGTCCAATGAACAACTGAGTAAAACTGGCCAGGGCTCAAATTTTTTTTAAATAAAATTCTCGCCCTGGCTGGGTGGGCTTGGTTGGTTGGAGAGTCATACTGTGCACCAAAAAGGTTGTGGGTGGATTCCCAGTCAGGGCACATACCTAGATTGCAGATTCCATCCCTGGTTGGGGCATGTACTAGAGGCAACTGATCAATGTGTCTCTCTAACTATTTCTCTCTCTCTCTCTCTCTCTCTCTTCCACTCTCTCTAAAAGTCAATGGGAAAAATATCCTCAGGTGAGGACTAAAAAATAACAATAAATTAATAAATTAATTCTCACTACTTCATTAGATAATGGTAACAAAAAAGATTAGTGGGAAAAATATTTATTTATACTGTCAAACACTGGACCATAAAGGACCACATTCTAACAATACATTTAGAGTTTTAAAAAGAAAGTAATACAGGCAGTTGTGTTTATAATTATCTATTTGTCCTGGGTATTTAATATCTATATCTGTATCTATATTTACTTCCAGAATTAAGGTGAATATATAAAATACTCATTTCCAATTGGGACAGTTGACATAAATGTTGTCTAAAGTTCTAAAAAAGTTGCTGAGTTTACTGACCTCCTTCTAGCTCTATTGGGTTCTACACTGTGCAGCTTCAACAGACCAGTAGAGGGCTGCAACAACTCAGAGAAATGGTTAGGCACTTTTACTTGTATCTCCGGCATTTAGAGCTGAAAAAAATCTAAGAGCCATTACATTTCCACTTTGCTGTCAACAGATTCTAAAAGGGGACAGGAATAATCTCCCAAATCCTGAAAATTAGAAACACCAGTAATTCAGCACTTTGCCACCAGCTCCTTTCTCCTTTCAAAATGGTAAAGTGTTTGGAGGCCAAATAAAATCTCACTAACAGTGATTAGGAGAAAAGGTCAGTCGAAATGAGTTAGCAATTCTCTACTTCCTTTTAGACCCACTGTTCCACACGCTACTACCAGACTAATAATTCTAAAATAATTATTTCATTAGGTTACTTTCCCATCTACTTTATCAATTCTGTTCTGCACTATGCAGCATTGAAGTCTAACTTTCCTTTGCCTAGATTTTAAGTCAGATTTCTACCTCATGTATATAACTTATTTTCAACTCCCCTAGTCAGACCACTCTTACTGTTATATAAAATATAAAATAGAGTTAAAATGAAAAGGTCATTGAAGTGAAATTTGAAGAAAGAAACAAGTTTACACAGGTCTACAGAGAAAGGGAAAAGTCACTGTTGGAAAAAAGTTTATGCATAGAAAGGGAGATAGAAATTCCCCTGGGGGAGTTAGGAACTGGACCAAAGGTATATAGGGGCCTTCAACTGAATTTATAATGTTTAATTCTTAATTGGTGATAGGCACCCAGGTGCTCATTTTGCTATTTTCTGTGCCTTTTAAATTATCTGAAATATTTCAAAATAAAAAGTTTTTGATATTGTAAGTTTGCCCCCTCTCCTGCTCTCAAAAGACAAGCAGCTGATCTTTGCAACATATACCTCAGGTGCCATTCTAAGTACTCAAAATTTAATCCCAAATAATGCCCTAACCCCCTTTTACTTCTTTTTTTAAAAAAAAAAAAAAAGATCGGCACATACTTTAGGCTTAAATGAAAGGAAAGGACTTTTAATTGCTTACATAATTGGGTGTAGTTTTAATAGTGGCACATGGAAATAGAAGAGATTTAGGATAAAGGTCACAACATAAAAAACCAGAATAGTTTTTTAATCACTGCTTTTTTAAAAAAATGTTTTTAATGATTTTTAGGAGAGGAAGAGAGAGGTATAGAGAAATAGAAACATGAATGAGAGAGAAATATCGATTGGCTGCCTCCTGCACACCTGCTACTGGGGATCCAGCCCACAACCCAGGCATGTGCCCAGGCTGGAAACGAACTATGACCTTTTGGTTCCTGGGTCCATGCTGAACCACTGAGCCATATGGGCCAAGCATAATCACTGCTTTTGAAATATAAGTCTGTGATCCTGAAAATCAGCTTTATTGATGCCCAAACTCTTTTTGCAGTTATAGGTAGCTGAAATCAGTCCCCTATATGACAGAGCAATGCTAATATCAGTATTAAGTTATTTATAATCTGCATATCATACTATTCCCACCCAAACCCAACAATCGTGTAGATTATAAACAATACTGCTTAAATTATAGACAAAATTAAAGCTTCCATATGACTTCACACCAGGATTTGTTTAAGCCCTGATCTGCTATTTCACTTTTTCTGTATCCTGCTCACTTTCCAACATAAGTCTACTTACTATAGTACACACACGAATTCAGGATAACTGCATATTTCAAGGAATTTAAAAGAAAACATGCTCTAAACTGGCTGAGGGTAGCAGTATGTATTATCGGTAGCTCTTCTGGCCAGACCAGTTTAGAATTATAAACTGTTTCCCTGCCAAAGTATGCTGAGAAGAATAAAGAGAAATATGGTAATGAGGGACCAGTGCAGAGTAAATTCACTGTATTCTAATAGCTGTTAAGAAAGTAACAAGAAAAAGGTGGTACTGTGAAAACTCCAACCTCACTGGGAAAGAATACGTGCATTCTTTGGTTTTACTTTTAAAATAAAACATGTCGTAATCACACAAATGTTATGAATTGGGGGAAAAAATAGACAAGCCCCACTGATGGTACCAATATTAAAAAGCTTTATCTATTAAAGGAAATATACTGTAAAAATAATGCCTAAAACATAAGTTTAGGACTATTTAAGAATGGTATAGTTCTACATCAATAAACTGAACTTAAGCTTTTCCACCAGGGACTCGGCAATATGGGTTGCATTCGCACCAAGACCGTGAAGAAGGTGCCGGGGTCATCATCGAGAAGTACTACACGTGCTTGGGCTACGACTTCCACACCAACAAGTGCAAGTTCGAGATCACCATTATCCCCCGCAAGAAGCTCCAAAACAAGATCTCAGGCTATGGGGGCCCATGAGAGGCATCTCCATCAAGCTGCAGGAGGAGGAGATGGAGAGGAGAGACAACTATGTGCCTGAGGTCTCAGCCTTGGATCGGGAGATCATTGAAGTTGATCCTGACACTAAGGAAATGCTGAAGCTCTTGGACTTTGGCAGTCTGTCCAACCTGCAGGTCACTCAGCCTACAGTTGAGATGAATTTCAAAACACCATGTGGAGCCGTTTGAATCTTTTGCTATGCTGTAATATTATCAATAAACCATGGATAATCAAAAAAACAACTGAACTTAAATTTCCAAGTTAGTGATTCTTAATCTTTTATGGACAGACCTGTTTCAGAGCCTGAAAGCCATTAGGTCCTTTCTCCTGAACACATATTTAGTAAAGAATTTGCAATATAACTTTACAATGTTTATAGGACCTCTCCCTAATTATGGATCCTTGTTTTACATAATTATCTTTTTCTGCTAAATTTTAAGTTCCATACAAGCAGTGTCTTCTGCTTGTACTTAGCATTGGAACCTAATACCTTAAAACCTAAAAACCTTTTCAATAATCTTGCCTTCTAACTGAATTCCATACTTCTAGAATTATTTTCTTTTAAAAAATGGTATTACATCATTCCCCATTTTGGAAATTCATTTCTATTAAGCCCCTTATTCTAGTAATCATTGCCTTTTTCATCTGCTACCCATCTTTTCTCCCTTACTTCCAGTTCATCCTCTTATGTCAGTCAGACCATTCTCCTGACATTCTTAGCCAATCAATAAATATACACTGACCTTTTACAGTGTGATGTACTTGGAGGTGCAACCGTGGCTCAGTGGTTGAGCATCGACCTATGAACTAGGAAGTCATGGTTCGATTCCTGGTCAGGGCACATGCCCGGGATCCCCAGTGTGAGGCTTGCAGGAGGCAGCCGATCAATGATTCTCTCTCATTATTGATGTTTCTATCTCCCTCTCCCTCTCCCTTCCTCTCTGAAATCATTAAAAATAAATATTTTTAAAAGTCAGAATGTCAACAAAACTCCTATGTACGAGGGAGAACAATCTGCAATCTGAACTTTCACCACTCTTTCAAGCAATAAGGTAGCTTAAAAATAAGATATTTATCACTAATATTTGTGATATTCTCCCCAATTATGGCCCCAATACAATTTAGGAGGTTAGTGAGTTATCTTTTTCTTTAGTCACTCTGATTAAAATGTTTCTTTAGGTCAATGATATCAATATCAAGGTGAAGTTTATTAGAATAGCCTCTTGAAATGTTAACTGTAGTCCTTCTGTAGCTATTGAAAATAATTTGCTTCTGACAGCTCACATAAAAAGAACCAACAACTGCCCTAGCCAGTTTGGCTCAGTGGATAGAGAATCAACCTGAAGACTGAAGGGTTCCGGGTTCGATTCCGGTCAAGGGCACATGCCTGGGTTGTGGGCTCGATCTCCAGTGGGGGGGGAGCATGCAAGAGGCAGCTGGTCAATGATTCTCTCTCATCATTAATGTTTCTATCGCTCTCTCCCTCTTTCCTCTCTGAAATCAATAAAAAGCGTTAAAAACAACAACAACAACCAACAACTATATCAGGATCTCATAGGCTTGCTGTCCAATCTTCCATGATTCTAATAAGGTATCTTTCTTTTCTTTTTTATTTTTTGACCCAAAAGTAAAAAGTAGAATAGCTGGTCCCTAAATATTTTTCATTAAGTCCCAAATTTAAGAAACTGCCTCTTTTTCAAAATCAGCTAAGACTCTTAGTGGCAGAACACAGAGAAGTGATTAAGAATGGGGACAACAGAAATGTCACTTTTTTAGGCCTGTGAATATCTACACCTCACATAAATGTTCAAAGCCTCATTTTCCTCAGCAATATGTTAGAATAATAGTATCTGTTTTACAAAGTTGTTATAAAAATTATCTGAACGTTTCACTTAAAACTTTGAACACAGATATTCTAAACTAGAGGCCCAGTGCACAGATTCATGCACCGGTGTGGTCCCTCGGCCTGGCCTGCACCCTCTTGCAATCCGGGACCCCTTGGAGGATGTCAGACTGCTGGTTTCAGCCCCATCCCTGCAGGCCAGGCCAAGGGACCCCACTGGTGCATGAATCCATGCACTGGGCCTCTAGTATGCATATAAGATCTTTAGTTAATCTCTTCCTGTCCTCCTGCTTTCCTCTGAGATTAATCAGTCTGTTCCATGTTTCCATGCCTGGGCATTGAGCATCTGCCCCCTCGTTGTCAGTGTGCATCATAGCTACCGGTCGAACGGTCACTTAGGCTTTTATATATATAGATGCTCAACAACTGTTTATTGTAAACTTTAGCTTCAAATTTACAAGTAATCTGTGCAATACTAAAATATGCTATATTGGTATCTAATATTATCAATTTAAAACACTAGAAAAAAAGGTCTTTAAACTTAACAGCATAAGCCAGTAAACAAAACCTCTGTCTTCACATTTCAATGTATTTTAGTTCTACAAGATAACCTTAACATGAACTACTCAAAGTTTACAAAGGAAAATTATCTCCTGTTATTGCTGTATCTGGAAACTAGTAACAGACAGCATTGCAACTAAGATACTTTCACTATTACTTTTTTAAAAAAACACTGTTAAACTGATTATGTATGCATGAGTGTATAGGAGAATGTTTTCAAATGCTATATGAAGAAATCTTATATTCTCTCCAGAGGAAGTCAACTACAATTTTTAAAATGTTCCATAAGTGGCTTTACTAAGATTAGAACTAAGTGGGGATCAGAAAAGGTATCTGCAGGGAGTTATATCTATAAAACAGCAGGTGCTGAAAACAAAGCTAAGGCTAAGCAAAAACCAAGGGATCTTGACACCTTCTTACACAGTAAGATCTGTATTTGTTTTAAAAATAGCATCACCACTTCTTATATGTATAAAAAGTTTATAACATACAATGTGCTGTCCATATGTAATCACATTTGTTCCTTCCAGCAGCTCTGTAAATTATGTAGAAAAAATTTTTATAGATTAAGAAGGCAAGGTTCTGAAAGTTAATGTGATTTGTCAAAAACCACAGTTAAGAAGTGACAAATCAATAATTTAAACCCTGGCCTGCTCACTTATATTTCAACTAGAGGCCCGGTGCACGAATTCATGCATTCGTGGGGTCCCTCGGCCTGGCCTGTGAGGATCAGGCTGAAACCTGCTCTCCGACATCCCGCGAGGGGTCCCGGATTGCAAGAGGGCAGTTCTCGGGTGACGCACCCCAGAATTGGTCTCCCTCCTCTCTGGTTCTGGGTGTGTCATCCGAGAACTACAGCTGCCAAGTGACTGCAGCTCGGCAGCTCCTGCATTGGGTGTCTGCCCCCTGGTGGTCAGTGTGCGTCATAGCTACTGGCCGGTCTACTGGTCGCTTTGGCATATATATATATTTCTTTCCACTACTCCATAAAGCTACTTCTTAAAGAAAGAGGCAAATTAGCATCTTCACAGAAAGAAACCTCTAGCCCCAAACCAGACTGTTTTAACTAGTTGTGCTGACGTTGTCATTTCACCTTTCTAGGCCTTTATTTTCTCATCTGTAAAATGAGAAAAAGAGATTAGAAAATTTGAGGTCTCTTCCAGTTTTAAGGATAAATCTCCAAGATTGTATTCTTTACACAGTAAGGTATTTTACAAATAGATGTTGATAATTAGTTTTAACAAGTTCCAAGTCAGAAAGTAGTGTCACTAGCTCTTAGGCAACCTATTACAATTACTGTATAAATTCTTCATGCCTATCTGATAGATGTTGCTTCAGTATCACCAAGTTTATATAAAGAAAATAATCTAGGCCTAGCCGGCTTGGCTCAATGGATAGAGCGTCTGCCTGCAGACCAAAGGGTCCCAGGTTCGATTATGATCAAAGGCATGTACCTTGGTTGTAGGCTCCTCCCCAGGGCTCTCGCAGGAGGCAACCAGTAGATGTGTTTCTCTCACATTGATGTTTCTCTGTCTTTCCCTCTCTCTTCCACTCTCTCTAAAAAAATCAATGGAAAAATATCCTCCGGTGCGGATTAACAAAACAAACAAACAAAACCAGTTATCTCACTAATCATTCTCTTTTTAGACTGAAATGATGTTCTTAAAACTTAAGAACAGTTTAAAGAAAATGTAACTGCTAGTCAACTAAGAAATTTAAATTTATTATTATTATTTAGAAAAGCCTCTTTTCCAATGTTTTCCAAATATCCCTACTGACTGCCATTTCTCCAGTCTACCTCAGAAGAATGTCACATTTTCAAACAATTCTATAGAAAAAAAGTGACATTTTTTAAAAAAAAGTAACATAAAAGGAGGGGAGGGGAGAGGAGGTGAGAGCCCTCCCTTCTTGATATTAAAGAACGAAAAGCAGAGATCACACAACATATATCCAACTAAGTTTTTTCCTTATCTGAATATTTTTGTTCTCTCTACTCTTCCTCAATTATTCTTTATGGAACACACACTAGAGATTCCCACTTTCCCAGCTCTACTTGTTCATAAGCCATTCTAGCAACAACCATGGAAACTATAGAAATTAAGATATTAAGGGCATCCTGTTTTTTGTTTGTTTGTTTTACTTTTCCTTCCATGAATACAACTTAACTTGGGTTTTACTTCATTTTAACACCGTTCCTGTTCCTAAAAAGAACACACTCTGAACAGTTAGGCTTAACCTTAGTCAAACCGTATGCAGATCTTTAGATATTTAGTTAGTGCTTGTGTCAAATATAAAAGATCTTTAAGCAGTAAAACACTTCTACTTTTGCCTATAATCTCCTGGGGAAACATTTCAAATCATTAAATGTTTTTGTGTTTAGCCCAAATTAAAGACTCTGCTCAACAACATGATTGGTTAATATAGAGACTTGATCTTATACAGTCCGACACTATCTCATTTGTTTTTAAGCCACTTGGCACCAATAGAACATATGTTCTGCCAGTTCTGAGCTAATCTCCAGGAAAGCCTTTGTATGATTGAAGAAACTGAAACACATCAGTGCCCAAGATTTTTTAACAGCCTACTTTAACATGTGTTTTTAATAGTCCATTAAAAATAGCTACTTTATGAGTCTTACTTTATTTACATAAACCGTTTTTAAAATTAAAAAAAAGGAATACATGATTGAAAACACCGATTCATTGCAACTTCAGGATTAGAGAGAGTAATTGCAAAACGTTCCAGACCACGGGATCTGCAACCCATTTCACCCGCGTCCGCCTTCTGGCCGCGGGTGAGCAGGGGAAATGACAGCCTCGATGACTACACTGCTTAAAATGTGTCCTACGACTTCAACTGGTGCGACAGTGTGAACTTCCCATCCGAATCTGTTCCTGTTATTACCGAAACAGCTGTCAGCTGGGCTTCGGTACCCTCTTTGTACAACCGTTCGCTCCACGCTCTGAGATCTCCCGGGATACGTCACACCATATTACACCTCAAGATAAGCCCCGAGAGCCGGACGCGCTCTGAAGGTCTAGGTCTAGAACATCCTTCCAAGGGACACTCGCGAAACCATGGAGAGCCGACTGCCCGCTGCGGCCAGGACCGCACCGGCATTTGAGACAGGACTGCAGCGCGGCCGCGCTCCCTCCCCTGAGACTATGCAAATGGCAATTCTCCCCTCGCTGCCCTCTCCTCCGACCCCCGGCGCCTCCGAGGCTGCCCCGGGAGGGGCCGCGGGGGTCTCCA
>NW_005359064.1:1500944-1501282 GCF_000412655.1 Myotis brandtii | reverse complement strand
TGGGCAGGGCACGTCCCCTACCTTGCTCTGGGGAGGGGGACGGGAGCAGCGCAGAACTGACGGGTCTCCTCCCGGGCGCCGGGGACGGGGTCGAAACCGCGCCCCTCCTTCCTCCTCGCCTGTCGCCACGCCCCCCTCACACTCACGGACCCCAGGCACCGTCGACACCGGCGGCTTTAGCCCCTGAGCGAGTGCCTAGGTGTTGCCGTCGCTGTCGTTGTCTTCGTCGCCGCTGCAACCGCCACTAACGCCGCCAGCGCCGGGCTTAAAAACATCTCCGGTCTCGGTCTGTCTCTCACCACAGCCTCCTCGCTCTCAGGGCAGCGCCGCCCGGCGAT
>NW_005359064.1:1494555-1500682 GCF_000412655.1 Myotis brandtii | reverse complement strand
GGGGGGGGGAGGTGGGAGGTGCGGTCGGAACTCCTCCCGGCGCACTCGTCCGCCTCGCCACCCCAGCCGGCTGTCAGTGCTTCCCCTAAGCCGGCACGGGGAAGAGGAATCGAAGGGTGAGCAGAAGAGGCGCAGGCGCCGCTGACGCTGACGCTGCTGGGCCAGGCGGGATCTGCAGTAGCTTTTTGTGGCGACAAGGGCAATGGATAGGACTGCAAGTTTCAGGAAATGGCGACGACGGCAATGAAAAATAGACTTTAGATAGAGTATTCACGTTATTTTTGCATGTGGACAAGTTTGTGAGCTCGGTCGGGGAAAATGATGCTGCGATCTCTGCTAGAGGCAAAGGAGGGGCATCTACCGCTATGTTGTGGGCATCGGGGGAGGCGGACCGCCCTTGCCCGCACAGCAGGGCGCCTGCGCGGCAACACCTGTGCTGGACCCTGCGGGACCCCGACCGGTGCCTGGGAGTTCCACGGAGCCCGAGCCGCCGCGTGCGGACTTTCACCAGCGCCAGGTGGGTCCGCAATGCCGCCCCGAAAGAACGTGAACGTGCACCTGAGACAGCACAGACTCAATACGCTCTCCCATTCACACCTCCCAATGACCTTCGTCAAGAAATTTAAGTTAATTTTTCTACATTGAGTTTGGTATTTAAGAGGGAACTTCTCAGGTACTGGAGAAGAGTGCGTGAGGAAAATTTACCCTCTCCCAGCAGCAGGTGGACTTCTGGACGCGTCTTACTTATATTGAGTTTAATCTGCGACAATTTGTACATGCTTTTATTTAACCACCAAAAGGGTTACATAATCGGAAGGAAACCATTTTATTCTGACTTCCTTCTGGGCGCTTTATTTACATCAAGGTTAACTCTCGCTTTAGTCGGTTTGGCTCAATGGATAGAGCGACGGCCTGCGGACTGAAGGGTCCTGGGTTCGATTCTGGTCAAGAGCAATTTTTTTTAAAAAAGGGTAACTCTTGAAATTGTGTACATGCCTTATTTAACCACCAAAGGGATTATAATTGGAGTGAAACCACTTCTTGCATCGTTAATAGTGGCCTCTAAGCTACAGCACCCACCTGTGAATGAGTACAGTTACAACTTTGTCACCAATCACAGATGTGCCATTTCAGACCTGACTGAGAAAGCTAAATCCCAACAAATTACTACATAAAGCATAAACCTGCATTAAAGATCAGTATTTTTTTCTTTCCTAGGTTCCTCATTTCCCTACTCTAAAACATAGGGTCAATATTAATATTAAGAGAGCACCTTGTGGCTAGAGATGGAAGATTATTAAATTTAATTTGGATATTTTTGGCATGAAATACAAAGAAAAAAATCCATTAAACATTTAAATAACTGATATCGCTTAAGTCATTGAATTGGTTCTCATTTAAGTCACTGTCATAGAGGTCAAGTAGTATTGATTGCAATGGGAATAGCTATTTCTGTAACACTAAGTACCTCACTTAAAAATTGAAAGGTAGCTAATCTTGAATTTGCTGAAGTACATTAACCATAATTTATGGCAGCAGCCATATGTACAACCTTATCAAAATCAATGAATACAGGAAGACTCATAGGCAATCATGATCCAAGGTATTGTTATTGACTGCTCAATAGGACACTACCTGTAAAAGTTATTTGTAGAAATCAAGTTGCAAAAAATCTTTTAATGAAGCTCATATTAAGATTATACACGGAAAATTATAAATCAGGAACAATCTGTTATTTGAAAGGTTCTAATGAAACTCATGAAGGCAAGAGGACCTTATTTTCCTTTTTGATGTGAAACTAGAAATATAAATCAAGAAAGTAATTCTTATTATAGATATTATGAATAGGTCTCAAAAGAAGCCTGAAGAAAACTAGTTGATTAGTAAGCTGCTAATAAGGCTTTTAACTGTATAGCTTGGTTTTTTGTTGGTTCAAGTCCTAAAATCCATCTTCAGCAAGTGGGTAAAATATGTTTTCCTTACAGTACCAGGAGATCAAGGACCTCAAGCATTAAACATCACTCTTAGTCAAAGAAAAATTTTATCACATATAATTAGGATTAGTTATTATTAGCAGACACCCAAAATGTGTATATTTGATTTATATGAACTAGAACCCATTCTACAAAATCTACTTTCCAACTTATTTAGAGCTTCACACCTTTAGCATCAATGACCCTTATGTTTTAACTACAGTAAGTCCAGTTAGATCATTCAAAAAGCTGCCAGCCCTGGCCAGTATGGCTACGTTGGTTGGACATCCCCCCATGCTCTGAAAGGTTGTCATTCAATTCCCAATCAGAGCACATGCCTAGGCTTTCCGGTTGGGTCCCAGGTAGGGGATGTGCAGAAGGTAGCCAATTGATTTTCCCCTGATGTTTCCTCTCAAGTCAATGTTTTTCTCTCTGTGTCTCCCCCTCTCCCTTCCTCTCTAAAAATCAATTAAAGAAATCTTTAAAAAAAAATTTTAAAAACTGCCATATTTCAGGAAGGTGAATATAATAAATGTAAAATAAAATCTCAGATGATAAATTATCATATGACTTAGTCTCTACAGATGTAAGACCTTTGCAATGAGTACTTTTTAAACAACATTTAAAAAATATTAGAGAAAGGAGGGGGGAGGGATAGAGAGAGAAAGAGAGAGAGAGAACATCTAGGTGCCACCCCCAGGAGCCGCAACCTGTGTACCTGCCCTGACTGGGATTCGAACTTGCCACCTTTTGGTGTTCGGGACAACACTCCAACCAACCAAGCCACACTGGCCAGGGCTGCAAAACTATTATCATGTGCTGTAGAATTTTCTGGAGCAATGGCCTCTTCCAGTTACAGCAAGTAAATCTGAGCAATCAGTAACTTTTCCCCTAATAACTTTCAGTAGCAACTCAAAAACCAAAACAGATATTAAGATTCTTTGCCAATAGGGAGGATGAAAAGTTGAATTTTTAGTTTATTTTTGCCATTAAACAGCAGTAAGTAAATTTCCTCCCCAAATGTACCTTTTTAAAACCAGCACAGTTAAGAACTGAGAAGAAATGAGGGATTGAGTGGTGGTAAACACATGGGCTAGGACATAGCTGTTACCTCCAGCTCCTGGAAATTGGCAAAAAAATTTTACTCACTGTATCCATATACATTTTGGAACCATCTTGTATTATTGTAGTGAAATTTTACCTGCCAAATGTTTTTAAAAGCTATTCAGGACATCATCATTAGAAACAGTGCTTTTGTGTTGAATATAATAGATTTTCAAGAAAAATGGGCAAAAAAAATTAAGCAAGATTCAACTCAAATGACCTACAGACAACTACCTTATCCTCCTTACACTTACAGCCTGCTTAACGTATCACCACAGTTGGAAATACAGTAACAATTGTATGCTGTAAATATAAAAATATTTCAAGAGTGCACTGACATAAATAAAGTTTATAGAAAGATCATGTTAACTTAAGACTTGGCTATGGCTAAACATGAAAAAGCAAAATGTATTTGAAATGTGAATTTTTATTTCACAATAACCTGTAATCTTGATAAAAATAACCTGGCAGTTGAAAATGGGAGTGGGAATGGGGTTTTGAAGTTATTATTAACTAGATTATGGAATAACGTCTTCATAGTTAGCCAAAGCTAGCAGAAGACTTTAAAATGGAGCTTTGAAGCCCTGGCCGGTGTGGCTCAGTAGGTTGAAGTGTTGTCTCATACACCAAAAGGTGGAGGCAACCAATCAATGTTTCCCTCAATGTTTCTCTCTCTCTTTTTCAAATCAATGGAAACATATTCTCAAGTGAGGATTTAAAAAAAAAAATGGAGCTATTAAGTTTGACATGGTACTTACAGAGCTATAAGTTGCTAAGTTACCACTAAGGTGTTTACAGGTTGAAATAAATATTAAAAATTTATGTAGATAGGAAATTCATATTTTATTTCTCCAGTGATATATTTACAGTTGAATATAAATTAAAGGCCTGCTTGCACACCAAAACCAGGTCCTTTGGGTGGTTCGGTCAAAGAGGTAAGACCCCCAGCTGGCTCACAAGAGAAGCGTCCACTCCTGAAAAGAAAAGCAAGTTAACATTAAATTGACTATTAATTATTACTATTTATAAATTTTTACTTAAAAAATTATAACTGTTACCTCACAACAGCCCAGTTAAGTGACTATTTTTCACCTAATAACTAGCATATATTATTTAATCCAAACATTTCAACTGCTGCAAGATTTTCTCTTCATAAAGTTAAACATGAAAACTGACATATCAAATTCACTATATAAATATGAAAAATATAAAAATAACCTAATACTAGCTCCCATTTATTGAGCAGTGTATATACAGTATTAGCTCCTTTAATCTCAACAATGGCATGAGATAAGTGATTACTGGCCTTATTTTATACAGAAACCAAGTGTTGGGGGATTCAGCAAGTGCCCCAGTATCAGAGCTTAACTACAGGAAAATAACCTAATCCAGAGGACATTTTAAAAAATCATGTTTTAATAAACTAGACACTACATCTTTTATATTTGGACTTTATTTAGAATGAGATCTGTCATTGTGAACAGAGGGAATACACACTTATATATTATACTTTAAATAGAAACTGGATTCCTTGAGGAATTTGAAGATTTGGGAGGGATGTCTCTTAGAAGTAGTAAATACAAAATCTATTTGTATTTATATTTTTAGGCCATAATAGTACTAATTTTTCAAAAAACAGAACCCAGACCAGGGTTGCTAATAGCCAGAAAGGAAACAAGAACAGGTACTTATATAGGAATCTATGAAGAAAAGCAACACAGAGGTAGAAGAACCTGTCTGGTTTTTGTTTCACCCACACACATACTTTCCCAGGTATTGGCTCAACCTCTGCCCTCTCTAACCTCTGTTGCTAGAGCTCAACTCAGCACCTACCATTTCACCCCTCCTATTCCCTAGCTTTGTTCATTTACTTTGTTCCTCCCATCGATTTTAGCTGAAGAATTTGTTCAATTTACATCTTTTTTACTCCCTCTGGCTTTGCCCTTCACATTCTGTCATTAATCTTGTAAGTCTGTTTTTGAGTCCTAGGAAATCATTTTTTATTGAGAGGACAGAAAAGTGATACCACAATCATTTATAAGATCTTTCTAGCTATTACTAGTACATTACATAATGCAAGTAGCTAAGTAGAGTATTGTAATGAAGAATGGCTACAAAGTCAGAAATTAGTATATTTGCATTATAAGTTACTATGAAAACCAGATAAAAAAAACAGACACTGTGTACTGTCAAAGCCTGAAAGTTTCAGGGTAAATGGCAAAATGACATTTAGTTTTAATAAAAAGAATACTTGGCTTTGTAATTTTTTTATGTTAACTGGTCACACAGGTATACCTGCTGCTCTTTTACTAGGTTCCCCCTTGTGGTTTAAGCTCTTTATCCAACACAAAGGACCGATTTAAGAAGATTATAAAAACCAAAATTTCTGAAACAATAAATGGAAGAGTTAATTATGTATACTGCCTGAGTTCTTCACAGGATTATAGAATTTTATAGAAGACAGTTATTTTAAGAATAACCTGGTCCAGATTCCTAAAGTTTGTTCTATGAAATGACAGTCCCATGACATACTTGAGGGGAAAAACAGAGCCCCAGGGGTTCTTATGTCTGCCTACAAATGTTCTCCTTCCCCTACCATTCACAAAAGACATATTAAAATGTTATAAAGGCAGTAAAATCTTCCAGTAAAGCCTACAAACTTTGTTTAATCTACTAGTTGTAACTTTCCTCATTTTATCTGTAAACATTCCTGAGAACACAAATAGAGAGGCAGTGATCTAAGCCCTATCCATTCACCTGACAGTTACAATTTAAATTAGGGTTTTAACTTAATAAAAACCAAAAAAATTGTTTTCCTGATAATTTATGATTAAAACGCCATCCACTGATTACCCTGTTCTCTTCATCACAATTCAAAAGGTAAATCTGTTTTTTTTTAGCCATTCCAACACTATTTGTACATTCATCATTTTAACTCATTTGCATTCTAGAAAACTTGGATCATATATATATACACACATACTAGAGGCCCGGTGCACAAAAATTTGTGCACTTGGGGGGGGGGCGGGCAGGGGGGGTCCCCCAGCCCG